>NC_092201.1:1127500-1150000 GCF_043641665.1 Enoplosus armatus | reverse complement strand
GGACAGATAGACCAGGAGCCTAGAGTGAACCAGGACAGATAGACCAGGAGCCGAGAGCGAACCAGGACAGATAGACCAGGAGCCGAGAGTGAACCAGAACAGATAGACCAGGACAGATAGACCAGGAGCCGAGAGTGAACCAGGACAGACAGACCAGGACAGATAGACCAGGAGCCGAGAGTGAACCAGGACAGACAGACCAGGACAGATAGACCAGGACAGATAGACCAGGACAGATAGACCAGGAGCCGAGAGTGAACCAGAACAGATAGACCAGGACAGATAGACCAGGAGCCGAGACTGAACCAGGACATATAGACCAGGAGCTGAGAGTAAACCAGGACAGATAGACCAGGAGCTGGGAGCTAGGAGTCACTATGTAGACTCAGCTGATGATTCAGAGACACCACCACACTGTCAGCTCAGTGTTATTATATAAATATCACTTACAGCTGCTTGACCCTGATCGATCCATAACCAAAACCAAACCTTAACTTTGTCACTTCATAGAACATATTTATTGGTCATCCTGCTGATCGTGACGTCAGATCAGAAAACCGTGTCGCTCAAAAGGCCGTCAAACGACGTACGTTGTTGTTGCACATCCATCAAAAACAGAACTACTTCCAGAGTTCCTCAAACTCGGCTCCTGGTCTGTAATCTCATCAGACTGCATGAAACACAACCTCTGTTTGCAAAGACGTTTCCCAAAAAAGCACACAAAGCGTTAGCGCTGCTGCGGCTCACGTGGGTTCTGATTGGCTGTAAGCAGCAGCGCCCTGAGGTGTCATCATCATCATCATCATCATCATCAGTGTAGGTGCTGCGGTGCCCCGTGGCAGACAGTTACGGCGCTGCACTTAAAGCAGATGATGCAGAAGTGATGGCAGCGGCCGCTCATGTGGAAACGCTGCGTTCAGTCAGTCTGGTTAGATAACGTTCCACTGACGCCTCTTTGTTTGCTTGTTTTCTGCTTATTTGGGTTTTTTTTCTCTCTGCTTGCAGAAGCAACGCAGCCAGAAGAGATTCAAGCTGCTGAAATGCTTCTGATCCTGAAATATAATCTGCACTGTAAATGTTTTCTCTGCTGATACCGTCGGCCGTGTGACAGCTGATTATTTACATTCATAAAGTTTCAAATCAAATGTTTACCTGAACAGCTGCTGAGCGTCTGATAGCGGCTCTCAGCCGACTTTCACTTTAGTTTATTAACAGTGACAATGATTGTGATATTAATTACTGATTATTATCAGGACTGTAAGTTTACTCACTAGCAGTGATGCATGTGTGCTGCATTTTCCATTTCAATAAAATTAGACTTGATAAATAAAAAGAGAAGCATTTTGTTCCATTTCAAGCTCAGTTTAATATTATATTCACAAAGCTATCTTGTATATTAACTTCACAGCCGTAGTTTGACATCGATTTTCTTTTTCTTATGTTTGGCTACAAAAGGGGACGACGAAATGTGATTATTATTATTTGTAAATATGCTGCACTTGTACAAATGGACATTTTTACTTGTATTGCAGGTCACAATCTTTTGAAAATAAGATTTATTTTACAGATTTTTATTCGATATTCATCCTGACCGCGTGCTAAACCTTCAGTGCACATTTCAACAGTAGGAATTCTGGGTAATTACGAGTTCGGCCATCTCTCTCTCGCCTCCTCTCTCGACTGCCCACTTGATAATAAAGGCTTCTTCTTCTGCGTTTCCTTTTTTACCCGAACACAAACGTAAGTGTGACCCTGAAACTGTGGATTTTATCTTCAGGTGCAGAACAAAAGGTAGATCCCGTCAGGAGAGTCGTGACGTAAAGACGCCTCACATCCTCGAATCTGAAGAATCTGTTTTGTTCACGAACCTCAGAGACGTTTGTCAGGATGAGTCAGTCGTAACAAAGTGGAGGTGACGTTGACGCGTGAAGCTCAGTTAGAAGAGGAGTTTCGCCTCTGGTTGATCACAATAAAGGAAATTCATCCAGGAAGGAGATGGCAGCGGAGGGCGGGAACACCGAGAGGGATTAATTAGCATCCTCAGTGGAGTTTACATATATTTGATTAATTCAGGCCCTCACAATGCTTTCCGTTTTAAAGATAACTGCTTTTCTCCGAGGCTAAACAATTAGGTTACATAAGCTCATCTGAGTCTTACATTCCCATGTCACAGACCTCGAGCCAGCTGAGCAGCTCGGCTGAAAACCCTTAATTATCACGCGCATGTGAGGCAATCATTTTCTATTTACTCGTGCGCTCTCTTCTGCACTCGCAGCTCCAGTTAATGACCCGGTGCAGCTCAGGTTTAAAATAACCTACGTGAGGATAAAATGAACCTCACGCTGCCGTTCTGATCTGTCCTCTTAGATAACTGAGGGGGGGGGGGGGGGGGGCGTTCGCTGTGCTCGGCGTCGAGCTGATGTTTGAGCCGGTCTGTGAAGGCTGTTTGTGGTTAGTAGCTGGTTGTATAATAAAGCTCAGCCCTTTTAAAATGGTTCTGTCTGTACTGATGTTCTCGTTTTATATTCTGATATTTCATCATATTATTTCATTCGTATCTGGAAACGTATGTATTCATCCTGATCATTCAATCATAATATAATTATATCAAAGTATATCCATGTCTAAAATCTAAAGAACACTTTTCGATGACATGGTCTGACAACTGCCACTGTTTATATACACATATATATATACATATATATATATACATATATATATATGTATATATATATATGTGTGTTAAACAGGAAACACTGTTGTTTAATGTTATCGTCTTTTCATTTGTGAGCACAGATCATTAATTCAAGAGGATCAGGTTTCATCATTTCTCCAGGGCGCCACACAAACCTGAATCCTGGACCAGCAGTTCATTTTCTCTTCACTTCAACTACACTTCAACTTCCAGCACTTCTCCTTCAACTGACAGTTCAACTGCTTTCATATCGGACACTTCAGCTTTCAGCAGGTGTTGTTATCTTATCATCAGCGGGCTGCGCTGGGGGGGGGGGTATGTTTTGTTGTGTTTGGAGATGAAGTGGTTTGAGAGGCGGCTTCAGTCTGCTGACGGACATCAGCTGTGGCGACTACCTGTGCTCCTCGGCCTACGGCTGGACCTCCACACGGAGGATTGGTTCTTATGCAACTGGGAGGCTTAAATCCTGCCCATCAGCAGGAGGATTACAGTGGGGGGAGTCGTGATGGACAGAAGAGCCCAAATCTGCGGAGGAGAGGAGAAATCTGTGCTCTGAACTTTACTTTAAATATGTTTCGCTCGCATTTTAGCTGCAACTGGAATCCTCGGCTCCACCCAGAGAGTTCAGGGTCCACAGACATGTAATCTGTGCTAATTTACAGGCAGGCAGTGATAGGAAGTCAAGGATCACTGTCTTGATTATAAAGACAGTGACGAACACACATGTCTTTGTTTTCCCTCTGCTGGTTCAGTGTTTGCTCTCAGTTCTCCAGTGAAGCTTCACGATGTTTCGTGATGACTCAGCTGTTGAGAAGCGATGGAGGCCTCCAGAGAAACACCTGAACGTGTCGGCTCACTTTGAATATTCAATATTATAAATCAGATTAACAGTCGAGCAGATTCATGTTTTCCTTCATAACAGATCTGGAAAAAGATGAAAAGAGCATTTTGCCTTTTGAATTGATGTCAGTGACGTTACTGGTGGAGTTTATATACAGCTGCTGATTTTCATTCTGTGGAATATGACATGCGTGTGTGTTCGGTGTGAAATCCCTGATGGAGAATGAATAAAACAACAGCAGGAAATTCACCTCAGCAGACTTTAAACTGTTTGGTTCAGCACCCCGTAAGGAAGCTTCACCAGCCGACCGCAAAACTTCTGCATAATTCTTCAGAAATCTGCTGCAGGTAAATGTACGCAACAAGCTTGTGTGAATCCCAAGAAACACGACTTTTAACACAACAAATATAATCAATGATTTGGGTCTCAAACACAAATAGGAAGCAGTCTGAGCAATATAAAATGGAACAGGTCACTGTTCACTGCATGTGTCATCAGTTACATTTAAGATTTGTTTCCGTGCTGAAACTCACCAGCTAAAGAGAAAAGTCTGCCTTTGACACCACCATCAAACTATAATATAATGTTATACGATACGTCTGTAACACCATGTGGCCCACGTTTGAACCTGATTCCTGAGATGAAAAAAAACACTCAAACTACTTATTTTGAGTTTAGAGGACAAATTTCAAGCTTCAGAAAGCATGTGACACCAGAGACCGCCATTTGCATCCCGTCTCCTACCGACCGTCAGCATTGGTTTCTTTTAACCGCCATCTTTCCCTGACCTTAACCGGGAAGGTTGGGGGGTTTTGAGGCTAAATTTCAGGCTTCAGAAACACTCGTCAGGAGTTTGTTATAACGTATTAAAAGCCTTAAAAGTGTCTTTCCAGAATGTTCAGATATCGTTAAAAAATCCCCTGGAAATGGAAAAGACCGTTTCCTCTGGAGTCATCGCCTGTCAGTCACATTGTAAGCCAGGACGAGCTCAGCCCCATCTTTGCTCTCTCGCTGCTTTCTGACTTTTTTCGAGCAGCACTGGAGGTTGCAGCTGAGGACTGCCACTTTGTGTGTGTGTGTGTGTGTGTGTTATGTAACTTCCTCATCGCATTGTCTCTCCTGCTTCCAGCGCTTTCCCAGCCTGTGCAGAGCAGAGCTCGGGTTATAGGAGTCAGGAGGGCTGCAGAAAGAAGCTCACGCTAATCACCTCTCCTTCAGAAATCACAGAAAGCGCTCGACGGCCTCGACTCTGCCTCCGTGTTCGGCTGCTGCGTGTTCGGCTGCTGCAGCCAGTTTTACGGCCAAAAGCTTCAGTCGTGTGTCTCCAGCTGAGCTGCAGAGTCACATATTTACTTTCCACCGTGTGTGTGTTTTAACAGTACTAATCACGGTGGATGGGCTTGTGTGGTAACAGCAGTGTAATTAGTTGTGCTACAGCAACTCCTCCGTAATATTTCTTGCATTGCTCCCGTCACGCAAGGCATTAGACGCCCCCGGATTAAATGCATCTATGAGGGTAAAAATAGAAACATGATAATGCATCAGATGTAAATACTGTACTTCTTATGTGTGTTTATTAATATGAATGGTGGAGAGCACACTGGCCCCAGATTACAGAGCTGTTGGGATTAGTCATGGATACATTTTTACCATCTCCCAGCTCTCCGTAAAATGAGATGTCAATCAATCTGACAGCCGTGACTGCATGTTTTCATCTGCATGCAAAGTTTTTTAATCTCTTCCAAGTTTTTGAGGACACGGCTTAAAGTTCAGGCTCAAATCCTGCTGCCACACCAACGCGAGGCGTTCAAGGACGGACGGACAACGAACGATGGAGAAATCATTCGGAAATCATCATTTTTGGCTGTGCGGGTTGAATGGACATATTTCGATCGACATGACGAACATAAACTGCTCCTAGCAGCCAGACTTTGTTTGTGTTAGCCGATGTCAGTCAGCTAGCGTGAACACCAGGTTAAAATGAATGAAATGACAATAAATGTGATTATCAGGCGACAATCTAGAAAACGTTTTAAGACGAACCTGCTCAAATATTACACAACGACGACCACTGACATGTTGGAGGTCCATGAGTGTCCTTGCATCTTTTCAAAACATCATAAACCAAAGCTTCGTGGAGCTAAGCTAGCAGTTTCCCCCTGCTTCAAGTCTTTGTGCTAAGCTAGGCTAAACACATCCTGTACATGGAGACAGAAAGAGAGGTGAAAAGGGGGAAGAAAAACAGAAGATGCCACAGAGTTACAAGGCGTGATCGACTGCCACAAACAGAGGAGGCCTGTTAGTGTAGTTATAGTTCTGTCCCGAGTCCCCCGTATAGTTTATCTCTCAGGGTGTCAAACTGTTCCTTTACCTCCTAATATTATAGGACTGTTACTCCAAACCGTTTGTCGGAGCTGAATCCTTCCTCTCCAGTAACTGAAAGCCGTATCAGATGTTCCAGGTTGTTGTCATGTATCTGTGGAGGATCCTGAGTCTCCTCCTTGGCAGCGTTGGTCGAGCTGCAGCCAGCAGCAGAAGGCTTCCCCTAATTGGGATCTGCGGCCGCCAGTTCACCAGATTACACAGCAGCTTCGGCTTTGCCAGAATTTATGACTATTGGACGGCGTCCCGGCGCTCGTGGATTGTCCCGTTATATCTGGCTAATTGATGCGTCCAGCAGATAACGAGCGTTGTAGAGCAGTTTAGTCTGATAAAACCCAACAGCAGGGAATAGGTGGGATGTGACAGCAGCATTATAGTCGGTTCACTACGTGGCCAAAAGTATGTGGACACTGTGCTGCTTTAAGTCTTTCCATCAGATGTTTACATTCATGTCCACATACTTTTGGCCCAATGGAGATTATTAAATGGGGCATAAGCCATTGGTGGGTTTTCAGAAGGTCTGGAAAAAGACTGTAGAGGTTCATTCTTGACCTTGAAACTACATCTGAGGAAACAATCTCACCACAAGGTCCATATAGCAGCTGTTCTGGAGCTTTTAATCAAATCACATGATCTTCATCAGGAGGAGTTTGACCAGTTGTTGAGTACTTGGAGGACTTTAAGGAACTTTAAGGGACTACTGGAGCCAAGACAGATTTTATTAAAATGTATTTGTTCTTCAGGACATGAGTTAAGTTAAATTTTTCCAAAGGGAAAGATTTCCCTAAGCTATAAATAAGCACATGTGCTGAGAGGTTTGTGAATTTTTAAAAAGGTCTGCAGCATTATGAGAAGTTATAATGTAGTCCCAGTACACAAGAGCCTTCCTCTCATTTCATGTCACATTTGTGGGTTGTAATTGTGAACATTTGGCTTTGTTGACTCTCATATTGCCTTCAGCCATTATTGACATACATTCACTTTCACATCTGCCACTCGTTCAGATTCTGTTCAGGAATGAAAACTGGAATGTAAAATGTAAAAAAGGAGGAAACTCTGTCACTAGTGTTTACAGATATTACAGCCTCCCTGCAGCTCACTGACAGACAAACAAAAGTCTGGCTGCAACAAGCGACCAGGAGCATGCAGGACGCTGCAGCAGCGACACAAACAAGAGGAGATGGTGATGGAGGCTGTAATTACAGAGTGAAATCAGATGAGAGTAATAAAAGATGCAGGCTAACATGTACATTGGCTTTTGGTCGACTGCGTCCAGATGCTGCACTGCTGGCGGTGTGTCAGCGTAGGTGAGGCCACGTGGATCTGCAGGACAGATTGTTGTCCTGCAGCTCTCTGCTCACTGACACAAGCTCAGTACAACAGAGATGATGTTAAATGACTCTTTTTTCTTCATGCAAAAAAGCAACTGTTGTCATGGTTATAAAGTCCACATACCGTAGCCAGTGGGAAAAAAGAAATAAATAAACAACATTACGTAATCTAACCAGATTCGGGCAGCGAGGAGACCTGGATCGCTCACAGAAACCAACAGAAGAGCCCCTGCAATGATTAAAGGCAGGAGGAGACAGCTGATGGATGACGAGGTCAGCAGAAGTCGATGATGATAATGATGACGATGAAGATGATTTAGCACCAAAGAAATTGCAATTTTTTCATTTTGGATGCCTGAAAAGTTGAATGTATAAAATTCACATCACTGACTGATTTTGTTTTCCAGTTTTTGCTCTTTTTGCATTCACGCTTCTTCAAATAAACGTTCAGTCAGCCTCAAGAAGACTGGAGCGCACAAAACATCTACAACTGAGTCACTGAATCTGCACTGTGTGGCCAGAAGTATGTGGACACTCCTGCCCACATTTCCTTTCCGAACTCGAGTCATGTCTTTAACATCCTTAATAATAATTTAAGATTTATTCCTAAGTGCATTTTTTTTGGTTTTAAGGAATTCCTTCAACGTTGGTTTCCTTTTCACAAATGTCCTTAAAAACAACGGGACTAAGAGTCAACAGTCACGCTAACATGCTAACAAATGCTAATTAGCACTAAACACAAAGTGCAGCTTGCAGGCGTTTGGTCATAAATCAAAGTGTTAGGAAAAAAAACTCACTCAAAACCTCAAATGTCAACCTCATGGTGGCGCTAGAGGAAACGTCAGGGGATCAGAAGGATTCGTCCTCTGGGGACCATGAAGGTCTGAACCACATTTCATGACGATCCATCTAATAGCTGTTGAGATGTTTCAGTGGAGGACAGACAGACAGACAGACAGACAGACAGACAGACAGCTCATGGCTAAAAATAAGCTTCAAAATATGGTTCAACTTTTTTTTTTTTTTGCTGTTCTTTGTCTGAACACTGTCTAATGCTCTGCTGTCTGAATGGGAGCAAATCCCTGCAGCAGGTTCAAACATCTGGTGCAAAGACGGAAGCCGGCAGAGCGGAGGCTGTTCGAGCAGCACATTAACATACTGTATCGCTGCAGGCTTCACTTGGCCACATACTTTCGGCCACGTAGTGTATTTTCCCCTGCTGGTGTCTTAACTTTAAAAACTATTTTAAAGCAGTTTTCTGTCAGTTTTCACCCGAACAAGACAGGAAGTTAGTTGAACTTCTCAGTTGGATCTTTGTTCCTGCAGCTGCTGCTTCTTCAGGCTCTGTTGTAAATGTCTCACAGCAGCCTTTGACTCTGCTGGCAGATCTCCAGTCAGTTACCAACAGACACTTATCCTGATGTAATAAAGATCCCACGGCCTGCAGTCGCTCTGTCAGTCTGTATCATTATCCTCCAAACAACCGTAACGTATTCAGTATTGACTACTACTGATGGATACAGATAGATCAACACCATTTATATTACTGCCATCTATTTCTCAAAGCAGTTTCTTTTTTAGGAGTCAGAACATGGTTAGCCTAGCTTAGCATAAAGACTGAAAGCAGGGGGAAACAGCTAGCCTTGCTCTGACTGCGGACCCCTTGACTCCAAAATCTTTAACAAGATAGATTTGAAAAGTCTTTCAAAAAGTAGTTTAGACTTAAACTTAAACTCGTCCGTGGAATAAGTACTGCAACTCAGTCTTCACTAACTTAAAATGTAAAGCTTGACTACAGTGGCCTTCCCTCTTTAGTGCTTCTACCAGCGATGACATACTATCCAAATGTACAAACGGCAAAAACACACAAAGACTCTGGTTTGGTCCTTTCCAGAACCTCTGAGGTGTTCAGGGTCTCTCAGGTGCAGGAAGCCTCCAGCTGCTAACAGTTAACACCCAGAAACACAGGTGAGCGCCTGCACACTCCATCTGTCGGCTGCAGGTTTGAACTGAAAACTAAAAGAGGAAGAAATTCTCACATCCACCTTCCACAGTGTGAGGTGGGTGGTATTTTTCACGGCTTGTGTGCTGGAATACAGGTACACACATATTTTATGATTTACGACAGGTAAGACTGTTCGGTGCATGTAAATGTGTATGAAAGCAAAGCGACAACATGGGGCTGGTTAAGATCCTGAGAAGCCTGTAAGGTGTTTGGTGGAGATCAAGTCGGTCTATAGATCTACGACGTTTGAAATAAACCCTCAGCCTACGTTTTCCCTTACAAACTACACCGAGATACAACAACTGTGAGGAAACCACCAAACGTATACTCACGTATCACCCATCAATGTCGACTTGAGGTCTTGTTTACTACAGAATCTATGGAAGCCCATTTCAGCCAGGAAAATTAAAAAAACATAAGGCATTATAAAAACAGAACCGCATAATAAAGACCAACGACTTGGTAAGTCAAGACTTTGACTATGTCTATGTAATCTTGACTTAATTATTCATAATATTGATTTGATAAATCAAAATCTTGAGCCACTGTTTATGTTTTTATCACGTTATATAAGTTCTAATATACAGTTGATGTATATTTTGAATAGTGTAATAGGTGGACTACACCAGGGTTATGTTTCTATTTGCTATCTTTTTTTTTAAGGCAGTTTTTAGCGGGTTAGAAAAAGGTTTAGGACAACGTGGAGCTGCTGTGATGCAGAGAAGTCTGCAAAACTTTGGATCAAAACAAGTGTTTGAGCGCGTGATGATGTGAGAGAACTGTAATGGCGTAAGTAGGAAGAGAACATCAAGTGTGTAATGGAGCGAGCGGAGATGTAACTTTGGATAATAATCACCTTCAGTGATGTTCCATCAAATAAACCCTGTTCAGTTTTCCCTCCTGGAAGTTGGATTTAATCCACTATGAGTTTGATAAACTGTCTCATAATTATGACTTCATATTTCATACCTCTGACTCACCATTGGTGTTTACTTTTGTTTTTATTTTGCCAAATGTTTCATGTGATGTCTTTCTGTTCCTGGTGGAACTGGACAACCATGATTATATTTGATTATATATAACATACATAACATTGTTGTTCTACTGTATGTATTAGAGGAAAAGACACACACACACACACACATCCCTCTGTGATGGCAGGCAGGAAAGCCCATTGTAATCTGCTTTGAAAGATTTCCAACTTATCCTCCAGTCAAACAGGTCAAACACAAACTCAGCGTTCATTTTGTTCCAGCAGAGACTCGAGCGCCGCCTGCTCCCACAGTCTGAGGGAAACGTATGATACATGACAGTACGTACCTGAAAGCAACCAAACCCGCCATGTCGAGGATTAACGTTTAGCTTGAGGACTGAAATGACTGATGGATTAGTTGAAGTTTACAGACTGTGGGCTGGAAGGAAATCTACATGAGTCAGAAACCTTCCCACCAGGGGGTTCATGATGAGAGCTTATTCAGGGGACGATGTTCAGGACGCCCTGACCTCCAAAACATGAAGCCTGAAGGTGAGTTCAGTTCGCTCAAGTTGAAAATTTCAACTCGGCCGACGCGAATGCGTCCGTTCACGTCTTCGGATGGAATCACAACAACCACAATGATAATAAATCCATTATTAGTCAAGCTGTAGCACATAATGTACATGTTACAGAGTGAAGACGCCAGTATGCTCCATCAGAACTGCAGAACCCCCCCACACACACACACCTGACGGTCTGACATCACACCCACCTCGTGCAGTGATTGGTGGAGGTGAGAAACTCTGGTGTCATTCTTTACACAACTATTTCTGTCACATTTCACTTGAACTACCGAGTGAAACTCTGACTGTCTTCCAGGAGAGAAGATGTGCGCCGTTATCTCCATATTCAAACCTCTCTGCCGGCTCTTCGCTCCACCTCCGAGTGTTCTGGCGTGGTCCAACAACACGTCCTAAGAACTAGTTCGGCCTTTAGAAAACAGTGTGGAACTCGAACAAAAGGACAGGATTCAGTCACTAATGTTACTCCATACAGGAGGAGCTGTTCTTTCAGCACCACTCGGACCGTATGGAGTAACATTAGTGACAAAAACAGCTCCTCATCTGCACAAAGCTGATGATCTCTGCAAACTCCCATCAAATAAAAGCACATTTTAAACCCAAAATATGTTACTAACCTGGTATCTGTGTTGCTTGATCTCTCCAGATGGTCTCTGCGCTGTCCTCTTTTCTTGGCTGTCATTCCCTCAGTTGACATACTTCCATATTATGTCCTTTTTTTTTTTAAAAATTCAAAAATGTTCTTTAGTTTAAAATGATCATAAACAAGGCTGTTGTTCAACGTCTAAAAATCTTCTCTTTAGGTCCTCTGAGATTGAATCAACTCTCATTTAGAAAAAGGAAAGTATCTCACTTCTTTGACAGAACCTGAGTGGAGGAAAACAGGTCTCAAAAATATACTTATTTTTTTCTCCAAATCTACAATAACACCGTAATCCAATTCATAAATAGTAGGCTTGTGGGAAATATGTACATATTTGCTGCAACTTTTCAGCGTAAACATAATGACTAAATGTAGGGTAGGTACGAAAAATAAAATTTGGCTTTTTCTTTTGTTGAACTACTGAATATGGACTGCTTCCTACTTTATGTACAAGAGTCTGGTTGGTCCCCTGTTAATCCTCTCGGGATGTCAAGTAATTATTCCAAGTCCTGCTTGTCCTTGATTATCTGCAGCACAGGCTACATGTCCTATTTTCCACACGAGTTTCATTTCATGTTCTTTAGGTGTTCCTCCTTTAAAGGGCCACTGTGTTGCATCACATGCACTGTGGTTTGTTCATAACGGATGTGCTTACCAGATGAGGGGGATTAAAATGTGCTTTTTATAATTCAACCCCGTCGCTCTTAAAACTTTTCAGGATTGCAATGTGTTGATCCTCCGACTGCTATGTGCAAGACTTAAGAGCCCATTAATGGGGGTTTATTCTACACAACTATGGGCTTTAATAGTTTTTTAGAAAGTGAGGAAGTCGACTGCGGGACTACAGGTCTGTCTCCCGTGTGTCCAGGCAGAACGCGTAAAGGGATCTCTTGAAGTCCATGCTGCTGTTCGCTTTGATATTCGCCTTCTCCACCGAACCGGCCGCGTCGTTGTTCTCTCCATCCTGCGACTTGGCCGATGACTTACTCCCTTTGCGTTTCAGTTCGGGACTCGCTCGGCCGCTGTTCGGCTCGTCCTTCAGGGAGGACTGGTCCTGGTCCGTCTCTCTGTGGTAAAAGTAGTTGAAGTTTGAGACGATGACCGGCACCGGCAGCGCGATGGTGAGCACGCCGGCGATGGCGCAGAGAGAGCCCACGATCTTCCCCCCGACCGTCACCGGCCTCATGTCGCCGTAGCCGACGGTTGTCATGGTGACCACGGCCCACCAGAAGGCATCGGGGATGCTGGAGAAGTGAGACTCCGGCTCGTCCGCCTCTGCAAAGAACACGGCGCTGGAGAAGAGGATGACTCCGATGAAGAGGAAGAAGATGAGCAGGCCGAGCTCCCGCATGCTGGCTTTAAGAGTCTGCCCCAGGATCTGGAGCCCCTTGGAGTGTCTGGAGAGCTTGAAGATCCGGAAGACCCGAACCAGGCGGATGACCCTCAGGATGGCCAGGGACATGGCCTGCTGTCCGTTCTGGTGCTCCTGGCCCTGCTGCTCCGCCAGCTCCGTGCCCACTGTGATGAAGTAAGGCATGATGGACATGATGTCGATGATGTTCATGACGGTCTTGGAGAACTCCGACTTGCTGGGGCACGCGAAGAAGCGCACGAACAGCTCGAAAGTGAACCAAATGACGCATGTGGTCTCGATGATGAAGAAGGGGTCGGTGAAGGTGAGCGACGGCCGGGTCGCGGTGCTGTTGTCCAGCCGGCTGGTGACCGGCAGCTCCCTCTCATCCCTGAACTCTGGCAGCGTCTCCAGGCAGAAGGTGATGATGGATATGGTGATGACAATCACAGACACGATGGCGATGCCCCGCGCCGGACTGGAGCTCTCCGGATACTCAAATATGAGCCAGACCTGCTTCTGAAACTCGTTCTGGGGCAGCGGCTTTTCTTCCTCTTTTATAAACCCCTCATCCTCACGGAACCTCTCCATGGCCTCCTCCCCCAGCTGATAAAACCTAATCTCATCCGCGAACACATCAATGGACACATTGACAGGTCTCCGGATTTTCCCTCCGGACTGATAAAAATACAAAATCCCGTCAAAACTCGGTCTGTTGCGGTCGAAAAAGTACTCGTTCCGGAGCGGGTCGAAGTATTTTATCCTCTTGGCGGGGTCTCCCAGTAAAGTATCGGGGAACTGGTTCAGGGTGCCCAGCTGGGTCTCGTACCTCAGCCCGGCTATGTTGATGAGCACCCTCTCGTTGCTCTCCGTGTCCATGTCCATGTCCAGCATGTCCTCGTCGAACAGATGGGGACTGTGGTCCGCGCGTAAAAGCGCATCCATGGCGTTCTCGCTGCAGCTGAAAGTGTTGTTCATGTCGTTGATTTTCCAGGAGCTCTGCTGATGATGATGATGCTGCTGCTGCTGTGGCTGAGGACTCCCCCGGGTGTTCAGCTCTTTACCGTAGTCCTCTCCAAGTCCCGTTTGAACGAAGCCCGACTGAGGGACATTCAGCGCGTTCCGGCAGCTCTCCTCGGCATTGTTGCCGCCGCCGCCGCCGCCGCCGCCGCTCCCTTTAGCGCCGCCGTTCTCAAAACTCACCAAGGCTATCTCCATTCCGCAGCCATCAACAGTTAATGCGTGGAAAATAAAAGAGACTTGTTGAGCTGGAACGCAAACATCCTCTCCGAGATTTCCGGGAAGACAAAAGTTAAAGGGACTCAGCGGAGCCGGAGCTGTTGAATCACGGCCGCTGCTCCTCCAGCCGCAGCTGCCCTCTGCGAGGCTGCATGTGGTGCAGTTGTTGCAGTTCAGGCTCCGAGCCGCCGCCGCTGTGGATGAAGTAAATATTAAAGCCACAAGAGAAGAGGAGAACAAGAGGACCCGGATGAGAGAGGAGGCTGTAATGATTATTCCTGACGTCAAAAGTGCTGCTCAGACCGTTTAGCTGCCTCTGAACATGTCTGTGGATGTGAGACGAGCTGTCTCTCTCTCTCTCTGTCTCTCTCTCTCTGTCTGTGTGCGTGTGTCTCTCTCTCTCTCTGTCTCTCTCTCTGTGTGTGTGTGTCTCTCTCTCTCTCTGTCTCTCTCTCTGTGTGTGTGTGTCTCTCTCTCTCTCTCTGTCTCTCTCTCTCTCTCTCTGTCTCTCTCTCTCTCTGTCTCTCTCTGTCTCTCTCTCTGTCTCTCTCTCTGTCTCTCTCTGTGTGTCTCTCTCTCTCTCTCTGTCTCTCTCTCTCTCTGTCTCTCTCTCTCTCTGTCTCTCTCTCTGTCTCTCTCTCTCTCTGTGTCTCTCTCTCTGTCTCTCTGTCTCTCTCTCTCTCTGCCTGTCTCTCTGTCTCTCTCTGCCTGTCTCTCTGTCTCTCTCTGCCTGTCTCTCTCTCTCTGGGGGCGGAGACGCGCTCCGTTTATTTCCCGCGCGCACTCTCCATACTGTAGCATAAATAGTTCCGATTTAAATTTTTGGTCATATTGTTATAAGAAAAGTGAAAACAGAGGCAGAGCCATGACACTGTTATTCTAAAACTACAAAATCAAGCAGCCAATGAGAGCCCTGGATTCTTCCACGCATCGTTTGTATTGAACAACAACATTAACAGAACTTTTATGTTGAAATATTCTCTCTTCATAGATGTAAAGACTTGTGAAGTATTCAGATACTTTAAGTAAAAGTAGTAATATCTCAAATTATTCTTAAGTAAAAGGTAAAAGTACAAAAGTATTATCAACAAAATGTACTTCAAGCATTAAAAGTAAAATTATATTTTTTCAGAAATGATTTATTATGTTATTGCTTCAATATTCCAACGGTTTAATGCAAAATAACCGTAGCTAACTAGTTTAGCTGTCATATAAACGTTAAATGTTTGCCTCTGAAATGTAGTGAAGTTTTAATATAAATGGGAAATACTCAATACTGAAGTACCTCAAAATTGTGCAAGAATTATCTGCACACTGAACTTCAGTATTAAAAGCAGGCTCAGTTATTTATATCTGAATGTGTTTCAGTGTTGTTGGAGCTCAGACTCTGACCGCTGTGTTCACTGTTGAGTTTGGAGTCCGTTTGATTTAATTTCTGCACTTTTTATGCTTCATATTCTCTTCTTATATAATCTTATATAACGTCAGACCCTCTCTGAGTGTGAGGCAGCAGCACATGTGTGCACACGGCCGGCCGCTGCATCGTTTCAAACATCCTTAATGCACACAAATCCATTTCCTTACAGCTCGAGCACAAAGACCTGCTTCCACATGACGAGACCCATGGACGCCTCTCTTTCATTCCTCCTCTTTGTGTCGCCTTTGTGTCCGAGTCCTCTTCTCCTCTGTGGATGGAGGGTCGGGCCCCCGGGGGCCGCACTCTGCACTCTGCCGAGTATCCGGATGTTTCCTCGTCCTGCTGGCTTTGAAGGAGATGGACGGGCTTTTCTTTACCACACAGTCTGTACTTTTATTTTCTTATCGATAAGTTATCGCTCATAACACAAATGAACAACGTCTTTCGGTCAATACCACATTTAATTCTGCTGACTCAGCAGAGGTGTAGCAAAGAGATTTTGGTGAAATGTTCCTTGTTGGGTTTCCATCCAAATGTTGCGCACATTTTAACCAAATTTCAAGAAAATCTGCGAAACAAAATGTGAATAAATGTGCGTTTCCATCCACTACGTTCTGATTATTACGAGCTGGTTCGTCGAGATAACAACAGCTGGTGGAGCTAATTCTCCAGTCGGTGCCGTTAAACCGTCACAGAAGAAGAAGAAGAGGACACAACGAGATGACGTCATTAAACAAAAATGCAAAGTCTTCGAGCCATTTCACGAAATCCTGACCCTCCGAGGGTGAATTCAGAACCGTCTTCAGTCCTTTGTACCGGCTGTAGAGGCGTCAGATGAAGCCCTGGGATCAGCGCAAAGATTTAGTTTTAAGATTAAATATGTTTTAACAATATGTCTTTAACGCGTGCTCCTATTGGTCAACGTCACCAACGTAGAATTTGTTTCTTGCTGTGATTCATCCCAGAGGAGGCGCCGGCCGTCGTCCACCATGATTCACTCCACAGGATGAAACCAGCAACTGTGGGGCTGATATCGTGCAGTCTGAGCCTCATCTTAATCCTCCTATTTGTGCAGTTCCTCTTCTCACACAATCCACAGATATTTCCTCCTGACTATTTTGCCAACTTCAGCAGCTCGAGGATGAATGCACAACTCAACACCTTTGACTTCTGTGAGACGGTATTTTCATTTATTAAGGATATTACTTTTGGTAATCCTTCCTTTTATCCATTAGCTAAGATCAGACACTACTGGACCACTAGAGCGCCAAATCATTTCAAAGTGAAAACAAGAGTGAACCCAAAATGTGTCTCTTTTAATCATCCATTGTTCTTCAAAAATATATATTTTGTGATTTGGGTAAACTGACCCTTTAACTGAGAACCATCCAACATGCAGTCACTCTGAACATCCAAACCGCTAACTGGCTCGTACAAAGGACAACACACACACACACACACACACACACTCAGCCAGTGGACACAGAAAGCCTGAGTGCGTTCGTTTCTAAAAGCAGAGAAGGTGACCTATTTAAAAGGTTAGTTTCTTAGCCCCGTGGGTGGATTAGGAAAACAAAGCACGAGCACTATATTTATCCTTTTCCTTATCTAATGCCCCAGCCTCATCATGATAAGAACTATGTGCATCTCCCCGCCCCTGGATTAGTGCACTGTCCTCAGACTGCAGCCATGAATAATAACTCACCAACATCCATCTCACTGTGTGACTGGCCACTGGCAACGCAGCGATTTCACGCACTGGATACAGCCATTAGGATGTTTTTACAATAAACTTTATAATGTTTGTCATGCGGACGACGGCGGCTACAACAACATGAAACTGTAGCTTCCTGCTGTGAAGGCTGAAATCAGGGAGGAGGAGACGTGAACGGCAAACAGGAGGACACGAGAAAAGAGCAAACGTTGTTCTAGTCAACACGAGACAAGACGGAGCAGATTATTGGTCATATCATACGTATGTTTCTGAGTCTGAATATGGTATCTGAAGTAAGTTACGTTCATATACAAATCATTTGCCAAAACATTCTGACGCTCTTTGTAACTAAAGAATAGTAAATATTTTTGTGAAACTCAGCACTTCAGATTAAGGAAACAGTGGTTCATGAGAGTTTACATGCTAACGTCATCATGCTAACATAATAATAATAATAATAATAATAATAAACTTTACTTAGATGGTGCTTTTCTTCATGTTAAAATACAATAAAACAATATTAATAAAATATAAATAAATTAAATTAAATCCTCACAGGCCGAACTGACCGACCAGAGAGCGTCTATCAGCTGATCTAAGAGGGCTCCCCAGGCTCATAAGGGGTCAGTGGGTCTTTGATATAATCAGGGGTCTGGTCATGTAAAGCCTTGAAGGTCAACAGCAACATTTTCACAATCAATACGAAGAGGAACGGGAAGCTACAAGATCTAGTTTGGTGATGATCCAATCAAAGTCTGAAATCTAGACGGGCAAAATAAAGGCATGATCGACCCTTTGTCTGAATCCTAGAAGGACAAGAGGGATCAGATTTTTGAAAGAAACATGACTGGCAGCACCTTCGATAAGGAAGATATCGGTCGGTAACTGCGGAGGGTGAGCGGGTCGAGGTTAGGTTTGCATGTTTAAACCCAGAAGAAGAACACCAGCTAATAACTGATGAGATGCAGGGACCGACAGTTAAGAGTAACGATATCGAGCTGGTCAGAGGATTTAATATGAGAGACAGTGTTTCTAGGACTGAAATGAGTCAGCACTGCACAGTTTGGGGGGGGGTCAGACAGGACACGCATGTCTGAAACAATCAGAGTCCAAACATTCTCCACCTTACAACACGATTCTGAAAATCTGCCACTAATTCAGGACTAAGTTCAGGAGGAGAAGTGGAGTAATATATGTATGTACTTCTGGAAATCAAACTGCAGTCTGATGGTGGACCATGTGACTTCTCAGGACATCAAGGGACACATGTAACCTACTGGTCTTCCATACATGTGCGAGTGAGCTCTCAGAGCCAGGGAGAGGACAGAGAGGCAGGGACTGTTGAAAGGCGTCAGGGCATAAAAGAGATTGAAGAAAGCTTCACAAAATGTACACGTGAAGGACGGCGGCTCAAGGCTGACAGGTGGGAGGAGACAAAGGACCACAAAAACTTTACGATCTGAGACAAAGAAGTCAACGAGGTTCACCACGAGCGAGGACCAGACCTGAGGTATGGCCTGTATGTGGCACCTTTAACAATTTGGTTTAAACTAAAAGACTCAATAAGATCCAGGAAATCACAGGAAAGAAGGTTAGAAGGTTAGAAGGTCAACACACATGGATACTGAAGCCACGAGGATGAGCACTTTAAAGTACTCAAAGCAGAGGAACCGGACCAGAAATTAAGAAACTTCAAATGAGTTTGAAAGAACCAAAAAGAGCACTTAAAACTATTCCATGGATGACAGCAGAACCACCACCTGACAGCTGAAGCTGAGCTTCACACAAATACAGTTTATACATCTTCTTGTTCTGGCATCATTGTGACTTTGAGTTGAATACCTCCAGTAAAGGTTTCCTTGCAGGGAAGCGAAAGGGACGCTTGTTTTCCCGCCTCTCTGACACCAAACCCAGTCTACCACGTAGATTTATTACACTGCGTTGTAATAAAAAGCTACTATTCTTTGATTTAACTATACGAACACACCTGAGTTGTGCTGAACAGGTGAGGTCACATGAAACAGGCTTACAGTAAAGTCACTGTTGGATGTGGATGTTACTTGTTTGGACTTGAATTAAATATTTTGTCAAGTTAGAAGCAGAACTGGTGTTTTGGTTTGACTGCGGTTTAATTCACAGCAGCTAAACTGGTTTCTGTACTGGGAAGTTAAGTTACGTTAACTGGGGTTTGCTTCACATGATGTCGCTGAAACTGATCCATCCTAACGTACCTGAGTGTGTGTGTGTGTGTGTGTGTGTGGGAGACAGAGTCCCACTCTGTGGTGCTTGAGGTCTTGTTGCCAGTTACAGAGGGAAACGGTAACCATAACAACAGGTAACCACTAACAACCAGCATCCGTAACGACTGCAGCTCACAAATTAGCTCCTCTAATTACAGAGGCCCAGTTCAGAGCTGCTGCTGCTGCTGATAACAACAGCCTTTTCTAAACACAACAACAGCCGTACATCAACGCTGCAGTTCGCCTCCGTCCACCTGAAGGTCACTGAGGGAGACACAGGAAGTCGCGAGAGGACCCAGGTTTACAGCTACTATCACAGAGAGGAAATGTGTCTCTGCCAAACAGGTTCATCCCACATCCATGAACAAAACATTTAGATTTTCAGAAGTTTATAAGTGTTTATAATTTGATTAATATTATTAATGATGATGCGGGCAGAAAAAAAAAAAGATTGTACCATCAACGATTTGTGGTTTTAGGAGAAGTTATGTGCAGGAACTATTTCTTTACAGACAACAGTGTATCCATCCGCCCAGTGCACCATGACACCATGATAAACTCACTGTGTCCACAAGACTTCAGGAGAAAGTCAACATGTTGTTGTCGTCAGAGTCTCGCTCTCTCAGCTCATTCGTTTTGTTACCAACACATTTCATTTCATTTGCAGCCGCAGTTTGTTTGACTTGTAATATGAATCGTGTGTTTCTTTGTCTTTGAGTTACCGTGTTGTTGGGGGAGGTTCCTTCCTGGTCCAGCAAAAGGCATGGCCGAGGGCTGAGGACTCTTAAATCCTGGAGCCGGCTCATCGGGCCGGACCATGTGCTGCCTCTTCACGGGGGGGTTTGGGTTCAGTTCGTTTTGCTGTGTGTTTAGTTGTAGTTGGTGTCCATCTTGTGTGTTGTTTGGTTTGGCTGAGTCACTACATATGTCCCCTGGTGTCACTGTGGCAGCTCAGTTGGTTCAGTTAACACCTTGTTTGGTTCTTGTTATGTTGAGTGTCGTGATGTTGCGTCTTTTATTGGTCTAATTATCAACATAATGTTTTTGCCTCAATAAAAACCCAGTTTTTCCTCGCTGCCTTTCTTGTTTTGTGAAGAGTTGGATGGTTAACAACACCACCAGCACCATCACAGAGTATGTAACATATATAATAATAACAATAATAATAATATATAATATACAGGTGTGGTGACCCTTCTTAAATATTTTGACCTGACAAAGATCCGACTGGAGTCGGTATTTCAATACGTGTGTGTGTGTTTTGGAGTCAGTGTGCAAATAATTCAACATTTTGGGAAACATGTTATTTGTTAGACGAGACGGTCATGTTTGTACGGATTAAACAAACCAGATATATAACGTGTTAATCTGTGAGCTTTAGAGGTGCTGAGGCAGAGCCAAGCTAGCTGTCTCCCCCGTTTCCAGTCTTTATGCTAAGCTAAGCTAACAGCACACGAGAGTGGCATCGGTCTGAACGTCTAAGAGGTGTATTTCCCAAACTGCTCCTTTAATAAATCAGACTTTGTGCTCCTTTGATGCACCTGCCAGCCGTCATCACAGAGGACGCAGAGATTGGTTCCTGTTGTTGTTTGTGTGTGTTGGTACAGTAAGCAGTGAAACGTCAGATTTGGTGCATGTGAGGAGACGAGCTTTGCTGCTGGGCTGACAGTAGGCCTGAGTCAGACTCTCCAACACCTGAGGGAGCTTCACTAACCTCCCATCACCACATATCTGTGTGTGTGTGTGTGTGCACGCTTCACACTGTGTGTCCTCCTCACCGTGTTTGACTCCGCATGCACTCGTCTGTGTGTTAGACATGTGTGTGTGTGTGTGTGTGTGTTTATGGGCTCAGGGCGGCTGCATGGAGAGAGTGGCGTGGAGGGGAGAGCGGGAGGAACGCTGCGATGAGTTTAAGAAGTCTTGACAGCAGATGCCTGCATAATAACACACAGAGAGGACATGTGCAAGCAGGAAAATCAAGGACACCACGTCATGCGTGCCAGTCATTTAAAGTAACAGTTTCCTCCCGCAGCTTAAAACATGCACACAGATTATGTGCAGAAACGGCTGCAGATGCTGCTAAATGGATTTGTAAATCAGTGCTGTGAAATATAGCCGAGGACGGATTTAAAACACTATCTATGTATTTTGATGAGGTCGAGGCATCGTTGCCGGGGAGAGGGCCTTTTTTTTACATCAGTAAAGTGTGATTGGTGATTGGTGGCTGCAGTGAGATTTGTCAGCAGGCATTTGAACAGATGCTGATGTGTAGGAGGAGGAGGAGGCCAAGTCCAGCTTCGGCCCAAACGAGCAAAACACTTATACAATCTGATGCTGCGGCTCGTTTAGATTCACAACCCCAAACGCGTTCAGGTCCTCGATGTGTTCGTGTTATGGGTGAAGGCAGCTCTGTCAACATGTCGTCGCATCGTGTCCTCGCTTGTCGTCCTGATTCCCACAGAAACAGCAGAGAAACAATCTGAGCGTGCTCACATTCTGCTTTGGAGAATTGGCCATCAGTGTCAAGATGGCAGCGGTTTAAAATGGGCTCCAATCTATCTTCCTCCTCCTCCTCCTCCTCCACACCGTGTGTGTGTGTGTGTACATGTGCTTCTATCTTTGCGAGGACCAGTCTGTGTTTTAAATCTGGCCAGTGAGGACA
Organism: Enoplosus armatus; assembly: GCF_043641665.1. Taxonomy (NCBI): domain Eukaryota; kingdom Metazoa; phylum Chordata; class Actinopteri; order Centrarchiformes; family Enoplosidae; genus Enoplosus; species Enoplosus armatus. The sequence goes on along the minus strand of NC_092201.1, from coordinate 1,127,923 downwards.
TTTTGGCCGGTCTTTACCTACTTGAAGCTGCCTGAGGGTCAAAGGGTCAGCTTGGCTTTTGTTATCGAGGAGAGAGGTTTGTGACAAATGCACCAAAGGTCCCGATCAGACTCAAACCAGAGACACACTGAAGACATCATGTAGGTGAAGATTCTGGGACGTGAAACAGGACAGTGGTGCACTGTACAACTATCATTCACTTTTTCTTTTCTGTGTGGGTTCATCCCGCCTCCTGACAGGCGTTGGATCAACCAATCAGCTTGTTAGACGCGTTCACACGATGCGTTGTTGAGATTTGGATTCATCGAGTCAAGTCAATCCCGTCCCGAGACCCTCGGCTCAGATGAGCTCCTCTACGAGGCAGCCGTTACCCACAACACCCTCCTGCATGTATATGTTCGCTGAAGCGGGAAGTTCTCTTAA
>NC_092201.1:1027500-1122500 GCF_043641665.1 Enoplosus armatus | reverse complement strand
TTTCAACATTCATTTTCCTCCCTCGGTTTTTGACATCTCCTCCTCTCCTCCCTCTCACCAGTTCACAGGTTACCATGGCGACACACAGTAGTATTTGCCTGTTGCCAGGGCTCGTCTCCATGCGAGCGCAGCATCCCTCCCACGGCGACGTGATGGACTGTGTATTGGATATGGGGATGTGTATTCCACAATGTGGCTTTTATTTCTAAATGGAAAACTAAAGTGTAGTGCTGCTGTGGAGCCACAAGGGGGAGCTGGAGGCCTTTTAGATGACATCAGGGTTTTGGCAGAAGAAAGGTGATGTGTGTGTGTGTGTGTGTGTGTGTGTGTGTGTGAGTGTGTGCAGTGAAAGTGTGTCTCTCTCTCTCATGAATGCCAATCATGTCCATGGCAACAGTCTGCTGTTGTGAAGGAGGATTATTATTAAAGCACTGCGATGGTTTCACTCGGCTGCAGCTTCCTCAGCGTTGATATGCGACTCACAGACGAGGACCAAATGTGGCTTCTTTCTTTAAAGGAGCAGTTTGTCATTTTCTCTGCAGTCAGATAAAAAGATGTCAATCATTTTCAAATCTGTGTGTTTTTGTGTGTAAGTAACTACTCAGTACTTTAATTTCCATTTGATTCTCTGGACAAAATATATGATGAGTTTATAAAATATGATGATCTGCTGTGAAGCATCACTAACAATAATCGAACACTCTGAGTTATTCTGATACAAGTACTTTTACTTTTGATAGTTTAAGTACATTTTGCTGATAAATATATCCAGTGCACAGAGGACACAAGCCCTGAACCCCACAACAAATCGAATAAAATAAACTTTTATCGGTGTAATCAATAGTGTGTCAGTTTCATGTGAGGCCGTCTTATACTGTCTTGTTCAGCGTGCAGCTTTCAGCTTTGTTTGCCCTGTTAAATCTTTCTATATATCTGCCACACTGCACTCGTGTTCAACAAGATTTCAGATAAATGCATCATTAACAGCTGGCAGTCGTCAGGTGACTCCTCTTCACTGGTTTCTCTGCCTTCTAGGAAACATATGAAATCATATGACATATGAAAGCAGTTGCACTAAAAGCTATATTACAAAGTGAATCACAGACTGTCTGTAGGAACCTTCCTCTGTGCCTCTCCACCACGTTGCTCTGTAGTTAAAGCCTTGCCCTCCCTGCGCAGGGCTTTGGTGGGTTTTGGGTTATGACCTGCCATCACTGATCCACACTGGGAGTTCGCAGTGACCCAGAAAAAACTTGATGACAAAACTCCCACAAGCTGTGAAGAAGCTGCTGGCTGCAGAAATCACCAGCAGTGACTCGAGTTTCTAAAGACTCCGGAGGGATAAATGTTTGTTGGTTTGATTATGTTTATATTCGTGGCTATGAAGCTATAAATGTTAAATATGAAATTAAATCATAAATTGAACAGACTGTTGACACGACAGAGTGCGAGTCCAAAGTCTTTAAATGTCTTGTTTTGTCTGACAAACAGTCGAAAAAAGAGATTCACTTTATTGGGGACAAACTGTAACCAGTGACGGCCATTTTTGTTTGAAAAAGACTGAAAAGTAATTGACTATTTGTTTCAGCTCTACTACTTTTAGAGCCACTGAGAACCAATCAGATTGCTTGTTCGTGTCAACATAACCAGCGTCAATAAAGCTGATTCTGATTCCACTGACCGAAATGTTAAAGTGGTTCCAGTCCTTATTTTCTCCACACAGCGTCTCCACACGATGACCTTCCTCCCCCCGTCCTCTGCTCCCTCCTCGCTGACTGACAGTAAGCTGACACCAGTTTGTTCAGCTCCTCCGTCCTCTGAAGATGATTCTCCAAACTGTCCTTTTGTCCTGAAGACGATTGTTTTGACGCATTATTCACAGCTACTATTTTTAGAGTTCTGTCTCCAGCCTTAGAAGGCAGTCGAATCCTTACAGTATGTGCACTCGCACAAGCAGAAAGCCAGTATCCGCTGTCAGTGTGTATTAAAGACACGTCGTCCCGTCCTGTGGAAGGCCTCGCTGCAGGGCACTGTGTGACGAAAGCAATGAAAACAAACCAGAGACAGAAAAAAACAACAAAGGGTAAGGGGCAGGGTTATGTAAATGATGCAAAGGCTGGCTGCCCAGAGGAAGAGGTGCACGCTCACGCATCTGAGAGTGCTTTAAGTTCTCCGAACGTGGTCTTTACAAGAGAGCCACAGCTCCGGGCATCAACAGCAGCAGTGTGTTCTTGAATTACTCGCACAGTGACTTCACCTTTTATTCATGCCAGTTTTGACAGAAATAACTTTTATGAACTGTACGTTGCAGCATCGTCAACATCATCCACAGCGATATAAACAACATCTTAAAACCTTCGTACCAACACAGTCATGGCTCATCCCTTCAGCACAGACACAAGTCTAACGTCGGGTTCAGACTCCACCACATCAGCCAGACCCGGACACAAAATGGGCGCCGGGTGCGACAGTTTAGGGTTTTATCCCGTGTAGTGACTCATAGTGACAAGACACAAACACATCGCTTCGGGCGCCATGTTTGTTTACATTCTTGCTACTGGATGTCGGCACCTGGCGCCTGCGTGAAAGACGGCAAGCACTGATTTTATAACTCTATAATCGTCTAATCTGACTCTTAGCAGACGGAAAGATCACGGAGTCTGAACGTGGCAGAACAGAGTGAAACCACACTAGTGTTCCCTAAAGTCGTGTCAGTAGTGGAGCTAAAAATGTTAACTTTTGTCCTGAGGGTGGCGCTACAGGAGAGGTCGTGGACGTCATTATAATCTCAAGGGTTCATCCTCTGAGAGGCAGGAATGAGATGAAAACATTTCATGAATATCTGACTGAACATTTTGTCTTGATGTCGGTGCTACAGGAGAGTTCAGAGGATTATCAAAATGATAAAGAATATATATGATGTACCTGTGCTTATGTGGGATCATCTACGGCACCATGTCCTCCTTTTGGAGATTATCAGATCGGATTGTTCTCCTCACATGTTCTCCTCACATGTTCTCCTCCATGCAGCCTGGAAAAGCTTCAGGCCGCCATCTGCCAACCCCAACACTAAACACACTGTAACCTGCAGTTCTTCTTTTTACTGTATGTTGACATCGGAGCATCTATTAGTGCCCGTCTGAACTCTCGCTCCACCCGGTAAGTGGCTGTTTTCCTGCTTGCTTTAACTGTGGAGTGTGACACACACACACACACACACACACACACACACACACACACACACACACACGGTCTCAGGTGACAAAATCAGCTGTCTGGTTTTACACTTTGCACCTTGTAACTCAAGAGTTGGAGCGTCTGCGTCTGTGTTGACTGCAGCTCTGTATCATCCATCATTTAAACGCCTGCTTTAGAGAGCTTTGTTTGGTATCAATCATTTAGTCTTGTTGTCCACATGCCAGCGGCCAGCAGGCGGCTGACAGGCGTGGATCCCTGCTGGGGTGTAAAACCAGACGAGTACGCCGAGGTGAGACGGCCTGTGGCTGCTGGTGAGACGGCGCTGGTGCAAAAAGTTATTTTTAAAAAGTTCTTTACACCAACGATGGAGCTGACAGCATTGAACCGTTCTTAATCAATGAGGAGTTTTCCCTGCATGAGCATCACTTCTCAGATTCAGGGCTGTTCATGTGTTCATGCAGCCTTTATGGATGATAACTGGAAAAATAAAGATTAAATTTAAAGGTTTCACTCATCCCGGTGCATCCTTTTGGGTGACGTCCATCTCCCAGCATGCCTTGGAAGAACAGCTGAAGGGACTACATGTCCCAGCATGCCTTGGTAGACTTGGGCAGCTCCCTCAGTATCCATCCATCCATGTTCCTGGTGTGTCTGAACCTCAGCGGCCCGTCTTTGGGTTAACAGCCCCCCCCCCCCACCCCCCCTCCTCACATCAGATTAGTGCAGCTGAGAGGGGATTTGGGATGCTACATTTCGTTAAGGCGACCCATTGACAGCCCATCATGCTTTTCACCAGCGGTAATGTAAAAATGTGTCATTTGCATTACTATTTTAAGGCCACACCAGACAAATATTTATCCAGAAGCAAGACAGGAACATAAGTGCAAAGCAAGAAATGGGAGCAACAACAACATGAGGATATCTTTCTGTTTAACATGTAACCTTCAAATGATTTTATTAATTCTGCATCAGAGTGAACATCAGAGGAACAGAACAGAAATACAGAAATACAAAAACACTTGTAACTTGAGACACTGTGCGTCCCATAACAGTCTGATGCATGGCCGTGTGTGTAAACTGAATATTGTAAAATGTAAATTGTAGTATACAGTATCTCTCAATATATCTCTCTTGGATACTCCATTACAAGTAAAAGTCCTGCATTCAAAACACCAAGACTGAGGATAAAGTTATATTTACCCAGTGATACTTTACTTTATGACCAAATACCTGATGACATCATTCCTTCAGCCTCAGCTGTACTTTGTGTTTACTGCTAATTAGCACGTGTTGGTATGCTAACAAGCTGAGCTGAGCTAAACATACCTGTTAAACATCTGCACTGGTGTTAGCATTTAGCTGACAGCCTCACAGAGCTCCTCAGATACAGTCTTATACCTGCAGGTGCTGATAACCCCTGTGTGCTGTACTTGTACCAGCAACTCAAACTGTCTCTTTTCACAACGCTGGACGCTGCTTGAAGTCTCATTGTCTTTTCAAGGCCTGTTCAGGTAAAAAAAAAAGGTTCAAATCAAATCAACAAACGTTGTGTGGAGGTGGAGGAGGAGGTGGAGGAGGTGGTGGTTGTGGTCCGGTGCTCCTTACATGGCTGACGATGGACAGGTGCGTTTAGAGAGACGCTCCTAAAGATCAGGCTGTTGGACAAAGTTAGCAGGGCATGTTACTGTAGAGACATGTGAAGATCACATGCTGGGACAGGTGATGATAAGCTGCTGCTGGGGGCTCTGACAGACAGACAGGCAGACAGACAGACAGACAGGCCCATTGGTTCCTACTGAAGACTAGGAGTTAAAGGAGGCTGAAAGGCTCCATAGAAGTCACAATATGAGCAGCACAGGAAGTCCAGTGGTCTCCGTGTTGATCTTTTGATACTGCAGCATCGTCTCCTCTTACAGGCAGCTCGTACAGTAGAAGCAGCTCACTCAAGAAAGTACAGATGTGAATATTTTATAACCTAATATGATACAGGAAGGGAACAGGACACCAGACAAAGAGGAGCTCCTTCCACCAGTCTGCCCACTGAGCAGAGGTGGACTTCGTTCCAAAGGTCCTTAAGTGTGCAAAATGCTTAAAAGTTAAGACGGGGTCTGTCCAGGTCCTCACAGTGTGGACATGTCTTAATATGTCTAATGTCTGTTTTAACTCTGCTGTTAGCTTCAAGGTATAAACTCAAAGTTCAGATCAATCGCATTGTTAGCCATGCTAGCAGCGTCGCTCTATGGATGACATGTCAGCTGGTCCAGACTGAGATATATATATATACATATATATATACATATATATATATATGTATACTAAAATATTTTTGTACACACGTTCATGGTCCCCTCAGGATGAACTGTAGTAACTCTGGTGATCCTCTGACTCTTCATCAGCACCATCATCAGGTCAACATGTTCATGTGTCCGATACTTAATACTAAATACCTGCAGCCTCGGCTGGACTCTGTGTAGCTAATGTTAGCATGCTAAATAAATCGATTACTGCCTAATCTCGTTGATGTTGGGTTACATCATGCATTATGAACATGAACATTATGGACCTGTCGTACCTTCTCTTGTGACTCTGTGTCAAAATCTGGTTTTTAACACATTTTATTACTTAAATTCTTATTGTGCTTACATGAATAAAGTCTAAGTCTGGTGCGTTTTTCAAAATAAAGTCGTGTTCAATCAAATTACTGCAATCTAACACACATACAGAAAAACCTGGGACCAGGTTCCCACCTCTTACTAGTTGGTCTCTGAGTGCTTCATAAAGCTGCTGATGTATATCTGGTCAATACAAAAGGTTAATACGATCATGGATCATGATCATGACTGAAAGAAACCCGTGCTGACTGTTGATAGGAAACGGGCAACAAAGTCCTACTACTTCCTGCTTCGTCGAAGTTGACAGGAAGACAGACGGTCGTCGTGAGTTTAATGTAAACATGTCATTTGTTGGCTTTTAAATTCACCTGAAACATCAGTCATTGTTCATTTGTAATCATTGAAAGGAATCATTTTGAACGTGCATCACTACCTCCAACACGTGATAAACACAGTGAATCCTCACTGACACACTGATGCAGAACTAATGCTGGTTCTGGTCTCTTCATGCTGTCTGTACTTCACGCTGTGAGCCCATATGGACGCTGGTCTTGGCGCTCAGAGCTCTGTGTCAGCAGACTGAGGAAGAGATGAAACCCAATGAGCCAACTGTTTGTTCTCCGCTGTGTCAGGCTGTCTGGAGTTTTGTGTTGAAGGAAGAGGCCCGGCCCGGCCAGACCGCCCCCGGCTCTCCTCCTCTCTGCCTGAATAGATTGATGCCGGCTCAGGTAAGAGCTGGAACGCTCCAGTGGAAAATGAAACTCGAGGAGACAGCCGGGCTATTAGGTTAGCCATGTTTGTATGTCTGCATAAGAGAGAAAGAGAGAGGATGCACGTGGGTGGACGTGAGTGGGTGTTTGCAGCTTGTGCCGACGGTGCGCCCACATTATACATCAGCTTTCCAAGGCCAGTGATGTTCAGAGGACTCAGCTGTGCAGGAGCTGAGATCTCTCTCTGACGCCCTGCAAAGGATTTAAATCATTCTGGTCAAAAGTTCAGTTTTATATCTCTGGAGAGCTGCAAATTAAAGGATGGAATCCGGTGATATTCTCTGTTTTTCACAGGATGCTCTTGTTCCCTGACATCAGTATGAATCCTTCCAACACCTGACTGGACAACCACACCTCTCGCAGGGTTGTTATTGGTCCTCACACTCTCCGCACTTCTCTGATTGGTCCGATATGAATCTGATCGACTCAATCGATTGAGCTGGTGATTGTCTTGGATCTTTGTAAAAATAACAGGCAGGAGGAACTCTGCATATTTACAGCGATTCAGGTTTCAGTGAGATCAGCTGGCAGATTTCCACTCCAACAATAGAGAGACTGAGCGGCTCTCAATAATTGAGCAGAGCTCGACTACATCCATTATACATCCATCCATCCGTCCATCTATTCATCCAACCATCCATTATCCAGCCGTCCGTCCGTCCGTCCGTCCACCTACAGACGTCTCAGATGGTCCCGGCCTGGTTTTAAATCCACTTCCCAGCTTCCATACTGAACATTTTACCTTCCTCTCTAACACTCCTTCCTTTTCTCCTCCCTGTATCTCCATCTCTCCTTATTCCTCAAATATCAAACCTCTCAGTATCTGGTAGTCCTCCTCCTCCTCCTCCTCCTCCTCCTCCCTCTTTCCTTCTATTTTTCTTTGTTTCTGTTGTGTTTTTCCTCCTCTGGATCTCCCTCTGCATCCACCCACACTAACCTAACATGCACTCTGCCCCGGGCCTCCTCTCTCTGTCTCCATATATACAGAAACAGCTCTTCTCGTTTTCAGCACACACACTAACATTTACTGTATGCCGCAGTGGTCTCAGTATGATTCATGCAAAAAAAAAAAAACAGCATCTTATGAAAACAGTGCAGGAATTAGTGTCAGAAAAAAGCAACAGGATTTAAATCCAGTGGAGACGTGAAGTGGATGAGTAAATGTTGTCCCTCTGCAGAGACGATGTGCCACAGTCTGTTAAAGGAGCAGTCTGACATTTGTGGGAAAATATTTGTTTGTCACAGTCAGATGAGAAGAAGGACACCAGCACATCTGAGCGTCCGTACAGAGATAGGTCCAGGGCGTGTATAGCGTAGCTTAGCACAAAGACTGGAAGTAGGGGGAAACTGTTAGCATACCTCCAGCAAAAGTGAAACAATACAGATTCCATGAGATGCCCATGTGTCTGAATTAGCTTGGTCAGCCTCTGTTAGCTAACATATTTAAAGTGTTACTGGATGTTCTCATTTGATAGATGCATTTCGGTTAAAGTGGATTTATGGAACAATCTTAAGGATCGTATTAAATCTGTTATAATTGAATATACTGTGTAAATGTCAAAATGTAAAATGTATGTAGTATTTTGTGGCTGCGTAAAAACATACATTTTCTGGATTACACCTAGTTTTTGTGTACTATTTGCTGAAGGTAGTAAATCTGGATTGTACGGCGTCCAGACTCAACAATGCTCAGTCCACATACCTGAGACCTGCACCGGAAATCATAACCTGATAGTGATTCCAGTTAGATCCACTGTTTCCTGGAGATTTATACCTATTACAGGTGAAATAGATGCCAGAGGTCCGTCTCTAGCACCTCCTTCCCGATGACATCATGCAGGTTGGGAAAGACGGCAGGCTATGATTGGTCTATAGTCTCTAATCCGACACAGACAGAGAGATCGTGTAGTCTGAAGGTGAAACTGTACATGAGCTCCTATAGGCCTCGTTTTATTAGTCACCAAGTCACGTCAGCCATAGAGAGGACTGAGTGGACATTATGGACACCTCTGAGGTCATATTGTAGCAGCCCGTCCTGTTATAATCCAGTATGAGGGCCCTCAGTGTGCAGCACAGTACCGGTGTTGTTGTGGTTGTGCTGTTGGAGCAGTTTCAGACGCTGCTGAGTCGTATTCTTAGCTCAGTAAGAATAGCTGCTCTGTGACTCAGACTGTTGCAGCCCACAGAGCAGCTTCACATGGAGAGTATAGAGTCTATACTGCAGCCCAGGAGCTGTGTCCTCCAGCTGGACAATATCTCCTGTCTGTCCTTTTCCTTTCTTTCCTTTCCTTAACTTCCTGTTTACCTTCTTCTCCTTCTCCGCATCCTTCCTTGTTTCCTTTCCCTGTTCCCTTCCTTTCCTTTCACTTCCTTTTCTTTTGTTTTACTTTTCTTTCCCGCCATTAACTTCTGTCTAACTTCCCCTTGGCTTTCCTTCTTTCCCATTTTTCCTTTCCATTCCTGTCCTTCTTTCTTCTTTTCCTCTCATTTCCTTTCCTTCTACGCCTCATTTTTCTTTTCTCCTTTCCTTTACTTCCCTCTCTCCTTCAACTTTTCCCTTCCTCCATTACCTGCCCTTAACTTCCATCTTCCACTTTATTATTGTCCTTTCCTCCCCTCTTGTTTTTCTCTCCTTTTCTTTCCTTCTCCTATTTGTTTCCTCTTCTTTCTGCTTCCCTTTCCTTTTACTCTCCTTTCCTTCCTTGTTTTTAAGTCTATTTCCTCCTTCTTGTTGTCGAATACTTAATCAATTAAGAGCTTTCTTCATTTATCTAAAACAAAGGGACTGTACGACTTGTAAAATGTAAAGCTGTATAATGAGTACTGTCCTCAATGAAACCTTTTAAATACACCAGCAGCCACTGAATAAGAGCACTAATGAACTCCAGTAATTGAGCTGCTCCAGAGTTTGATTGTGTTTCTGGCAGTCAGACTGATGTTAACGTGAATGTTGTTCAGGGTCACTGTGTTCTGACACTCGGAGCTGCTTCACATGCCGGACTATTTTAGAGAGGTCACATCTAAACGTGCTGCTGTTGAGTTTGACTTTACTCGTCTCATCCTGAGCTGACACCTGCAGCAGGAAACAGAAAAGTGGGGAATGAAATTCTGTTAATCCTCTGAAGCTGCAGAAACTTATAGTTTATCATTTCTAACACAGAAAACAAAGAGTCTGAGTGGGGAACTCAGAGAAAGGAAAGGATAATCACTTATAGCTCAAAAGATTGTATAATGTCACCTATAATTGTATTGCTTGACATTCTGTTACCTCATGGTATAAAAAATTAAAAAAAAATTTGGGCTCTTTCACACCAACAAGTTTCAGCTTTAGAAGGTGGATTTTTAGGCTAGCAGTTTCCACCTGCTTCCAGTCTTTTAGCTAAGCTAGGCTAAAGGCGTCCGGGTATATCAGAGCTACAAACAACTACCATAACATCAGAGTGAAAAACTAAATGGAAAACTTGATAAAGCTTGTAATTCTTGTTGTTTAATTTGCTGCGTATTATTTCACCACAATTTAGTTTTGACCAAATGGGATTCAAACAATGCAAACACGTTTAAACAGATTCTGATTTCCTTGCAATAGTTCAAATGCTGAAGGGGTCACGGCTCACTGCATTTGAACTATTGCAAGGAAATCAGAATCTGTAGCAATCACACCGATATTAATTAATTAATTAATTAATTACTAATAGTGGCCGGCCGTCAGTGAACACGTTGGCTCACTAGGAATAGTAATAGCTTGGCTAACCCCATCTGTTATTGCAGGTCACATGACGCACAGCAACACTAACACACTTAAATACAGTTAGTACAAAAGGAAAACAAGTAATACATGTTCCCTCAGACAGTTTGTGGTCGACAGCGTGTTTGTTTGTTGTTAATAAATTTAAATAAGTTTAAACGAGATGGTTACCACAGAGCATATTTAGCTAATAGCACCTTTTACCAGCCACATATTACTTCTCACTACAACTTTGTCTAAGTGACTCAATTCATATTCAATAATGAGCAAACAGCACGGTCATATCTTTCAAAATTTATTGAAACTGTTGTAATATGATGAAGTCAGAATGGACATGAATTGTCGACTAACCTTGCATAGGTTACAGACTATGCCTCACCAACAAATGACAAACATTGCAAACTGCAGCAAGAACCTATATGAAAAATCATGTAAAAAATGGATCTCAACAGCCCCGTGGAGGGTGAACGAGTACATTTATTACTTTATTTTTTGAAATGATGTCTCCAGCACTGGGGCTTCAGTCGTCATGGTCGGGACGAGACTTTGGCTTTATGAGTGTAAGTTAGCACGAGAGGGAACACAGTACTACTGCTAAATGACAAATTAGTCCCAAAGTAACCAGTCCTCTAGCTGAAAATAGACAATTTCAAAATGATTTTCTGAAGAGAGAAACATCGTAGTAATATCAACAATAATGTTCGTATGAGCAAAAATATATTCAGTGTTAATTTATTTGAATGTTACGATCATGCAGCTCAGTCTCAGTCATTCATGCACTTTAATCACATGATGACACTTCCTCTTTGCACTGCAAAAATATGTTCATACTTCAAACTCTTCAGTGCATCATCATCATCATCATCATCATCACTTGTGTCATGGCTTTTTAAATCACAGACATTCCTATGAACACTTGTGAAGCGTTAAGTAATGCAGAGTCTCTCAACCTGTTTATTTTTAGCTTGACTTTGGTTTGACATATCTTTGTAAACTGAACTCCTTTGGGATTTTTGAAGAATAAAAATAGCTTCAAGACATCAAAATGGACTTTGGGAAGTGATGATGTGCTGTTGTCTTTATTTTTAAACGTTTAAAAGGACAACTGATCATTTTTTGTGATCAGAAATATCGGTTACAGGCCGGTAATCTGTGAAATCTTTTTTTAGTTGCAGTCCTTCTCATGTTTTAGGGCCTAAAAATGACCAACTGAGGATGAAAGCTCTTTCCTCACCTTGGACAACCTTAACTCAAGGTCCACTTACTATCTTTTTATTTTATTTTACTATTATTTTATTTCCGATGTCAAGAATGAACTTTCAAGCTCAATTGTTCATTATTAGGCCCCAAAGTTTGAGTAAGACGTTTGCTTATTTTTGGAGCTGCCTCGCTTTGCCTGTAAACTATATTATTGATTACAATTTTTATCAGTTAGCCTTTTAATCATTAAAAATAATGGCAATAATTCCCCCAAAAATTCCAAGAGCCCAATTTCAAATCTGCTTATTTTTGTCAACAGTCAAAAAAAACAAAGGGATAAAATTTGAGAAATCTTAACATTTGGTTACCTAGTCCAGCAAATATCGACTACATTTACCAGATTAATGACATAATCATTGATAGATTAACTTCCTTATGATCAACAAAGCATTAGACTCTTTGATTCAGGTAAAAAACTTTACATTTTATTCTTTAGTGGTCTTCTTTAAAGGGACAGCGCTGGTCCAGGTGGACACCATCATGCAATATGTTTTGTTTAAAGCTGCACATATCAATACTTTTATACCAACAGTGGATTAAAATGTTAAATGTGTTTCACAGCGACAAACATACAGAGAATTGTCACAAACTCTGCAGCTTTAAGTTAAAATATATCAAACAAAAAATATTTGTCCTAAAAATGTCCTCAAGGTTGAGAAACTCTGCATCGATGGCTCATGTCAGCAGTCAAAGAATATTATCAGAGAATTAAACCAAATATCCTGTCCTTTCCTATCCAGAAATGTTTGCTATGCAGCTGACTGACGATCAATGGTGTGATCGTCTGTAAATGAACTCATTGATCACGTTGGACTTGGCAGTTGGAAGCTTGTAAACTAAATCATAAAAACTTTACTGGACTTTAATTTGGAAGGAAACGTGTTTATCCTCTTCACTGCATGCCAAACACAAATGTCCAGAGATTTAAAAAGAACAACATGAAGTTCTTCAAAACATTTGACCCACAATCTAGAAAATGTAATTTGTTTGTGTATCATCCGTCTGTTAAGCTGCTCTGATGATATGAAAAACTATAAAACTTCATTTGGTCCCTTCAGTGGAGGAGATATGTCTCAAACTTTGGCCTAAAACACTACGAGTATGAACAAAGAAATTAAAACCACAAGACTACCAACTACCCTGATGTTGCTTTCAATCACTCATTTCAAACAGCTGAAAATATAGAACCTCTTTTTTTTAAACGTGATTTTATCTTAAAAAAAGTTGTGAAGTTTGTAATTTCGCTCCCTCGGACCTGCTGCATGTTTAACATGAAGCGCCTTTTCTGTTTTTGTTTTCATCTGACTGAATCGTTGATTAAAGGGATTTTTCTTCTTCACACGTTCAGCAGCAGTTTGTGAAACGGGCCTTAAACGAACTGGCTGATGACTCACAGCTGAGACACAACAAACATGGCCGCCGCTCCACAATACTCGAGTTATTATCTCGTTCACACAAGATATGAAGCGAGATAATCGTTTGTGATCGCAGATACAAGATAAAAAAATATGTACAATGTGTGGAGATTTAAACTGCCAACAGCAGCACTTTAGGACCGTGAGACAGACTAAGAGGACGTGTGTCCTCCTGTCCCATGTTTATAATACAGTGTTCAAAGACATGAATATATTTTCTCATTCAATAATCGTAACATTAAAGAGTTTGAGTAGAATAGATTCAATTTGACTACAATGCAGGCTTATACTCATAATACTCATTTGTGATTGGCTGACTGAAAACATCAGTTTAGATCAACTGCACCGAAGAAATTCATTGGATAAATGGTGACGGTGTCCCGCCTTAACAAGCTGAACAGAAGAAAGGTGTCAATCACGCCCAGACTGCAGACGCCCACTGAGTCCTGGTCTGAGGTCTCAAGTGGAAGCACCTGTGTGGATGTGGAGGCTGTTCAGCTCATCAGATTCAGATTCAAAAGTTCGAGTTAAAGAAGTCGTTTCAAGTGTAAAACCGTGCGATGAGTCTGCAGACTTTTCATCCAAAACTAAATCCTGCAGCAGCTGATTTTATTCTCGCTGTGTTTGAATAAAAGACCTGCAGACTCTTATGTAACTAAACCTTCTGACTCGGGAGAGGCTCTGCTGCCGAGCTGCTCCACAAAAGATGCATTTCTCATTTTTTGGAAGTTATCTTTTCCTAAAATTCTTGCTGCAACTGATCCAAGAACTAAAACACACCCTAAAAGGACGACTCGCCAGAAATGTTTTGGCCTTTTCACAGTCGGAATAAACTCCTGTTAACACACTAAATACAACAGTGTTTGGGGATGTTTCTTATTACACACCGTGTTATTAACTTCACACGGTGGAGTGAGGGAGCCGAGTGAATGTACAAGATTTAACACAGTGACACCTGTCAAGGCGTTAAATACCAGAACTTGCCTCCATTTCAGGGGCTGAATCCTGAGAATACATCTGAGCAGGTAAACAAGAAATGACCTGCCTTTTTTTGCCTGAATTTGGAAGATATTGTATCAGCTCTAGTGCTGAAAAATGTATATTAATATCGTGTATTTTCTTGTGGGATCAACACTTTAAAGATGCCAGCTGAAGTGTCACCAAACTCCACACTTGTGTCCCAGTTGAGTTTTAAAGTGTCAGCAGTGAGCAGGGACGCCTGGATATGTGAGTTTGCTATAAAACATGTATCATGAAGGAGTGATGATTCATCACGTGCAGCTGTGAATTTGCAGCAGAGTGAAATTTGAGCCGATAAGTTTAACTTGGTGCGTATTCTGTCCAGATCAGACTGAGTCAACGCTCCTTTTTCTTGTTTTTTAACATCATCCAGATTCATTCTTCAGTCCTCATGTTGTCGTTGCAAAACCACAGCGTTCTCCTCTCCATGTGCTCCCTCCTCACAACAACGCAGCAGCAGCAGCGCCATTTTGCTGGCATGCAGAGTGACTAATGCCTGTGGTAATGTTCAGATGAATGCTGAGTTGCTGCTCTGCAGAGGAAACACTGACTGCTTCCACTGTGCTCCGATTCATCATTATCTCTCCACAGCAGCATCCACAACTGAGCTCTCGCAGGCACCGAAAACTGTTATTTTCCCGCTAATTTCTCCCTAATTTCTTTGGCCTCAAACAACTGTCCGAACACTGAGGACATGTTGGACAACGTAAGCCTCGATCAAGCATAGAAAACATGGCAATACTTAAAAACTGTTGGAAACGTGAGAAGAACGCGACAGACTGACTCACTCAGAAGCAAAGCAGCGGACATGTTAGGCTCATTCTTTTCAAAGACAGATTGTGTCCACATTTCTTTTAAAGGAGCAGATCTGATTTTCAGCAGCGTTTTGTTCTTTTTGGTCCCAGGAATCAGAAAGCGGCAGTGTTTTGTGCAGCCAGAGGACGCTGTTCAGTTCAACAGGCTCCTCTGACGGTGGCAGTTGATAGAAAGTGAAGAAGCACAAGAGCTGCTGGTTGAGCTGCAGATCTGCCAGAGTCCTTTGAAATGTTTGGTACTGCAGTCAGGGCCGTAGCTGAGGTCAGTTTAGCAACCTGCCAGTGTGTAACTTTAAACTTTTTATTTTGAAATTCAGGCCTTGTGATGAATATGGCCACATTTGTTTATAATATTTAGACTGGAGATATTCTGCTTTTCTCTTATTGTCATTAAATCTCATGTTCATTCAACCTAACAAGTGTTGTGTGTATCACAGCCTGATATATGTTGTTATTATTATAACACGTCAGTGAGCATCTTCCTTCATCACCGTGAACACACACACTGTAGTTTATCTGGACTCAGTCCCACACACACCGTCCTGCTGCCACAAACACTCACTAGAGCTCCACATGTGGATTCATCCGCCGCTGAAAATAGTCCCCAACAAATGCACTATTTCCTCCTGTTAGTTTGATAAAAACTACAGCGAGCAGCTGTTTGAGGAAATGACTGAGCCTTTTAAACATGAAACTATATATTTGTGCTTTTAAAGATTTCAGTAGACAGGAAGTGAGACAGGACTGAGAGACGGACTGACGTGTCGTTGGTTTGGGACTGAACATGAGATCTGTTGACTATAAGAAAAATACAAACATATGTCCTTCAAATCAATAAGACAGATTAATAAATAAATAATGTTTTGATAAAACCAGGCCACAGAGACACATGCAGGACTTCTGACCTTGGTGTTTAAGATATCCAGGTTACGGCCCTGTCTGCAAATGTATTCTTATGATCAAATATTTCTGTATTCTTTTGGAAAATTGGAAATAATGAGCCTCATGACCAGACACTATGCTATCATAATCTGATTTGCTTTTAAAGGGAAAATCCCATCTCTCTTCACCTCAGTCTTATTTTCATAATTGTGGCCATTCTGACTAACGGATCAATTGGTAATTCTGTGGTAGCGATCTGGGAAACACGAAGCATTGCGATCCTCCTAGAGGTTTCCAAACAAATATAAATCACTTCATAAATCATGCCAAATGCTTGTCTCCGAGTCCAAACAAAGTGGACCAGAATTAGCCCCCTGGATTAGCTACTGCTGCTAACTAGTTTATGTCTTATTGGTAGTTTGCTCGTTGGCTAACCCAACAGCTAGCTTGTCCCATAAGTTGTCCGATAACTATAACCATATGTAGTTAGCTACTATAGCTAATATGTGGTCCTAATTTCTGTGTTTACTTTCATTTGGACTCGGACACAAGCGTTTGGATAGGTCGTTTGCTCATTAGCTGAAAAGACAACTTGCTTAGCAGCCTAAGCTAACCGCCTGTAGGTAGATCCCTGTACAGTTAGCTTCAGTAGCTAATCCAAAAGGCTGATTTCCGTGTTTACTTTCATTTGGATTGAGTTTGCTCGTTAGCTAACCAGACAGCTAGCTTGGTTACTTTTCTATTTGCCCCATAAGTAGATCCTTATGCAGTCTGACCCACAGTCAGAATAGCCACAGTTTTGGGAATAACAAACTCCAGTACGTGCAGATGTCTGACAGAAAACCACATCGTCTTTCTATGTTTTTAACTTCTCTATCCTGCTTATTGAGCACTGCAGCCATGTGTCATCAGCCAGGACAAATGTGAGTTCACGTAGGCCCAGAATAAGGAATAATTGTTCTTATCTTTGTCGAAAACGTATTAAGTCTATAACACTCTTCTTTTCCAGATGTGCAGGGAGAAGTGCATCTTTACGGCAGGAGAAGATAAGCTGCACATAGTAAGCTCTGTGCTGTCTATTGTAACGGGAGGCACTTTAGTCAATTCTATAATGAGACGGGGTTCAAGGCACTAGAAACTAATTTCAGATATAATTTGTTAAATACTACTGCTTTCCTTCTTGAAACTTGTTTTAAAAGTCAAATGCAAGAAAAAAAAACGGGGTCACAAATCACATAAAATGATCTCATGCACTCCATCATCAAAGATCAAAGCTTTAAATAAATGAAAAAGGAGGATGTAATTTCTGAAATGTCATTTTTTCAAAGAGATCGTTGGATGTGTCTCTTCTGATTTTTTTTTTCTTGTTTTTGTTTTTTTGTTTTTTCAGCAGATTTGTCCCCTCCGGCAGTTAGCTCCGTCATGCACCGTTTCCTGTCGTTAGCTTGACAATAATGAGGAGGATCATCATCATCATCATCCTCCAGCTCCCGAGGTCCCTCCACAACTGCAAGCAATTTAATACTGTAGTCATGCATTGAGTATACATAGCTATACCATAGCTAATTAGGCCATAATGCTTTAGTATTTTGACATGCCATGATCTTCGAAAAAGAAGTGTTCCTGTTCCCTTAATGCTTCAACATTCAACACTTAAATGTTTTAAAATAACTTAAATCATAATAAATAGCCAGTGCACTTTTGGTGAAAACAAATGAGAGAGAAAACTGCGATTCCAGGAGGAGAAGATGAAGGTCAAAGAAGAAAAAAAAGTCAAAATAAAAATGAGGTAACGTCTTGTGCATGCCAATATAAGAGAGAAGAGAGTCTCCACATGCTTTTATATAAAGGAGTGTTGCATGGCATCATACAGGGAACCTCCAGCCGACCTGTAGCAGCAGCAGCAGCAGCAGCAGCAGTGCAGATAATCCTCCACAAGGCTCGGCACACTTCCTGTTTGTTTCTGATAAGGTGCCTGAAAAACATCGATCAACATCTGACCTTGAGTTTTCCAAAATGTCCCTGGATATGCCGCAGAGAACACGCCCGAACTTCCACTGTAATCCACTCAAAATGTGTTTCTCCGTTCAAGTCGTCCTCTGCAGAGTTCTTCAAATCTCAGTTGGGCTCTGTTGTTTTGTTTTTTTCTTCTATCCTGAAAGTTGAGTCTATTGCACAAAGTCTGGAAGGTGTCCAGGAGAGTTTTTGATAAATTCTTCTGTCAAATTCGTCTATCGTGCCCTCAAATTGCAGATTATTCTCTCACACTCTCTATTTAGTAAGTTTGTTCTCTCAGGTCATTCCATCTTTTGAATTAATATATTCAACTCTCAAACTTTTCTATTTGCAACTGCCTTTTATTAAATTAAATTTGGGACTATTTATTAATATCTTGCACTGTACTGTATTTTTTATTCTCTTGTTTAATCTGTATTATTGAGTTTTAGCATATTTCTGCTTTGCGTTATTTGAAAAAGTGAAGATGGTAACACTATCAAAGGGGCACTCCATCAATTTATTATTGCACTTCTAGGAAGTTTGAGAACTTGCAAGAGACATTTTTAAAAAGAAGATTGTGCAACAGAGACCAAAATATCCTGACTTTTGTCTCTAGTTGGTGGCAAACTTCAAAAACGTCTTCCTGCCTGGTAAACACCTCCGGTTTTTAAAGATAACCCTAATGACATCACTCAGGTTATTCTGTCATACTTGAAGAAAGACGTTATTTACCAGCAGACTAATCTTTATGTGTAAAATTGGTGGAGTTCTCCTTTAATTTGAGGGACTACAGTTAGTAATTCAATGATGCAAAGATCTAAAATTAGTGAATCATTTATCAAAAATGTTCCCGACACCTGCTGATCTTTGAACTATTGCCAAACAACTCTGTCATCGTGTCTTCATGAAATAAGTGAGCCTCTACCTTTTAGAAAAGTACCATGTGTGCCTTAAACTCTTTAAGTGTTCCTACATGTTTGAATGAATCAATGCAAAAGAAGAATAAAATGCACCAATGGAGATAAAGCATCCAGATATTTCTACAATATTTACACTGGTGCGTTGGACGCCGCCTCACACGTCGGTGAGCAGCTTCCCCTTGTTCACACAGTTCTGGCTGGGAGCCGTGCAGTTGGCAGTCCTAAGGTTTGCTTCCCTAAAGTTATCGATGCTGTTGTTCATGTCCTCGTCTATCTCCATGTACTCCGACTTGCTGACCACCGAGGAGCTGCGGCGGCTCGAGTTGGTGTCCGATGCCAAGTTCTGGTTGCTGACGTTGAGCAGCTGGGCCTGCTCCTCGCCCTCCGTCTCCCGGTGGTAGAAGTAGTTGAAATTGGACACGATGACGGGCACCGGGAGCGCGATGGTCAACACTCCAGCGATGGCGCACAGCGAGCCCACGATCTTCCCTCCGATGGTCACGGGGTACATGTCCCCGTAGCCGACGGTCGTCATGGACACCACGGCCCACCAGAAAGCATCCGGGATACTGGTGAAGAACGACTCCTTCTCCTCGGCCTCCGCGAAGTAGACGGCGCTGGAGAACAAAATCACGCCGATGAAGAGGAAGAAAATGAGCAAGCCCAGCTCCCGCATGCTGGCCTTTAGAGTTTGCCCCAAAATCTGGAGCCCCTTTGAATGTCGGGACAGTTTAAAGATCCTGAACACCCTCACCAGCCGGATGACCCTGAGAATAGCCAGAGATGTGGCCTGTTCCCCTCCTCCCTTCCCCTCCTTGTTGTCTTGGTCGTCAGCCAGCTCTGTTCCAAGTGTGATGAAGTACGGGATTATAGCCACAATATCAATAGAGTTCATCATGTTTTTAAAGAATGCCGCCTTGCTAGGACAAGCAAAAAACCGGACTATCAACTCAAAGGAAAACCAGATGATGCAGAGCGTCTCCACCACAAAGAAAGGGTCTGTGAGAACATTTGGTTTGTAGTAGACGGTGATGTTCCCAATTATCTGCATCCTCTGACTGGGATCCTCCTTCAGCTCTGGTAATGTCTCCAAACAAAATATGACTATTGAAATAAGAATAACCATCACTGAGACGATGGCGATCCCCCGGGCGGGCCCCGAGCTCTCCGGATGCTCAAAGAGGAGCCAGATCTGCCGCTGGAACTCCTTCTCCGGCAGGGGCCGCTCCTCTTCCCGGATAAATCCCTCGTCCTCGCGAAACTTCTCCATGGCCTCTACGCCAAGTTCGTAAAACTTTATCTCCTCTGAGAACATATCCAGCGGCACGTTGACCGGTCTTCTTAGCCTTCCCCCGGACTGGTAATAATACAAGATGGCGTCGAAACTCGGGCGATTCCGGTCAAAGAAATACTCGTTTCGTAAGGGGTCAAAGTAGCGCATCCTCTTTTTGGGGTTCCCGAGTAGAGTTTCCGGGAACTGGGCGAGAGTCTTCAGCTGGGTCTCGAAGCGCAGCCCCGAGATGTTAATGACCACCCGCTCGCAGCAGTCGTGGTCGTCGTGGTCGTCGTCGGGCGGGTAGGGGTCCTGCGGGTGTCCCGGCAGGGTGGAGGTCTCGTCCATGTTCTCTGTGGACACCACAGTCATCCTTCCTGGCGGGCGGAGGACAGGGAGAGGTAACGGCGTGAAGGTGAGGAGGAGCAGGTCGGTGCGAAGAAGCCTCTACTGAGGCCGGGAGCTGTGCAGAGCCTCCCTCTCCATCATCATCACCATCATCATCATCATCATCATCTCCGAGCTGAACATCTTCGTTCTCTCAGCAACGCTTCATCCGTCACCTGCAAGAGGGTGAAACAAACTGCATCTAGTCTCACAAAGCACACAGATCTCCGTTCACACCCGTTCCGTCTTCTCACGGCCGAACAGCGAGAGGAAAAACATCATGCAGTACGTACAGTAGCCTGCGCTGCATTTGCTGTATTTTTACCGCATACATCAGTATTCAAGTTTGCAGTCCTGCTGCGCTTCCTCTCTGCGCACATCAGGACACACAGTTTCTGCTCATACATCAACTATCGTCCAGTCAGATGCAGATTTTACACATTCAAATGAACAAATGAATCTCCTCTGAATCTGAAGGCTTCTCTAAAAGAGGAATGATCAGTAGAAATGTACCTGAGCTGAGGTGGAGAGCAGCAGATGGAAGGGATGTCCTCACCCTGCGAACCTTTCCCAACCTGGCTTTAATGCTGATATGGTTTCACAGTATCTCTGAAAAATGAATCGACTATGTTGTCTTGGTTAACATCCGTATCCTCTCGGTGTAGGTTTTCAGCGTCGATCGGCGCAGCCCGCAGGAGGAGGAGGAGGAGGAGGAGGAGGAGGCTTCAGACGGCTTTGAACCGCAGCTCAGCAGCAAAAATCCTGACTGACAATTTATTAAAATCATGCTGGAAATAAAAGAGGCGGAGGACGGAGACGGGTGGAGAGACGGACGTTAGAAATAAAGCTGCATGGAGCTCCCAGTCTGATGGGAGCACTGGGAGGACTGGACACTGCAGCATCAGCAGAAAGCGGCTCCTGGGTTTTTTTGGGGTTTTTTTTTTTGCTGCGGTAAAAAAAAAAAAAAAAAAGGAAAAAAACAACGCGGAGGCTTTAAAGGAAAACCGGAGGATCCCGCACTACAGGCGCGAGACAGAGGACGTGTCGCCGGTCATTCAGAAGCATATTGCAGGATTTCATGTAGAGAGGAGAAGGGAGTGGAGGAGGGAGGGGTTAGGAGAGAGTGAGTGAGTGAGGGGAGTGTGAGAGAGAGAGAGGGGGGGGGGGGGGGGTTCGACGCAATGCAGACAGACTGTAAAACACAGTTGGCACTACAGTACGAGGATCTGCAAAACCAGCTCCGGACCCAAACCGCCGCTCGGGACTGAGCCGCACGACTTCTCCTGCAGGTTTCCCTGTTAGACATAAGATGGAGGACTTTCACACGTTATGTAAGCCTGTAGTTCTGCTGCTGGTGTCAGACACACGCTCAGCTCCCAGTTTCAGGTCTGACTGGAGGAATCTGAGCAGGAGAGCAGGAAGCGGCTCAAACGCTTCCCCATAATTGGCTGCTGAGCTGTTTGCGACAGTCAGGCCTGCATGTTGGTGTAAATACCCCGGTGTTGCTATGGTAACAGGGAGAAACCAGCAGAGTGATTTACATATATATATATATATATATATATATATATATATTGTTTTTGTCCTGTGTGAAACTACACGGCAGCACGAGTCTGATCGGCTTCAGTCTGGAAACTGATCACTATCAGCTGATATTCATTGATCTGGTGTGGGAAAAAACAAAACAGGATTTCATCATTCTGACTGTGTCAGAGAAGACAAGAGTCCAAACTACGACGTTTTAATTAGAAATGAAGAGTAAATCTCAGTAACTCTAAATGTCTAAATGAGATATATTTACTAAGTTTGAAGCTTAAGATACTCAACAACGATTCTGCCAAGATATTTGTGTTTATGTCAAATAAATGAATGAACCTGATGAATGATTTGGCCCTCAATTATATTTTAAAAGAAGAAGACGCTCCAACCTTCATTAAGCTACACATGCTGATAACTGAGATAAGGAAGGAGGATTTAGTTAGACAGAAATAAGAACTCGCTCGTCGAGGCCGGAGTTGCTTTGAGGCTTAATTTGACTTCATCTGGGCGTTTGAGACTCAGCTTGAATTGACTGGAGCCTGGAAGTTCTCTCACCTCTGCTGTCAGGAAGGTCACATGAGTGGGTCGAGTGTAAGCCGGCGGATATGAGTCTGAAAAAGAGTTCTGCTTCTATGTGCAGTGGATTTATCAATTGTCTTAATAATTCAGTCAAACCTCAGATATGAAAACGTCTTTAATATAATTTACAGTTTGGATTATTTTAAAGGAGAAGGCTGCTGTTAATCTACATTTTCCTTATCATCAATAAATCCCATGAAAAGACCCAAACTAGCCAGACAGTCCGTCTCTCAGTCCTGTCTCACCTCCTGTCTCACTTCCTGTCTGTGGCTCTCAGCTCTCAGCTCATTGGTTCCTGCTGAGGACGTCAATCTTTCAAAACTCCTCACAAATATATAGTCTTGTGTTTGAAAAGGCTCGGCCATCTCAAGTGAGCTTCACTTCACAATAAATTGTGGTCACATGACCTGACTGCAGGAGCCACATGAGACGTCTGAAGTCCAGCACCATGGACAGCTCCGCGTCTTCAAACGTCCCTGAACTTTCTTCTTTTTCTCTTTATTTGGACATTTGTCATCCTCGTGCTGCTTTTATCATGATGCTGACACGGTGTGTGTGTCGTACACAGTCTCTCCAGCAGATTGATGGCAGAGACTGTTGGAGGCAGCGGGAGTGGAGGCCCGGCAGACGGACCCAGCAGTGGGCAGGAAGGTGGGTGATCAGCTGGCTGCAGAACTGGAACCAGTCCCAGTTACACTGAATGGAGAAACATCCAGAACAGGGGCATTAAGAGCATTAAATGCAGCTTGTTGGAATCATTGCTGTGAGAAAGCAACCTAATAAGTATATTATGTCTTTTAAATGACCATGTTAATTATGTCCTTGCATCTTATGAAAGCTGATTAAACTCTTTAAGACTCTCCTCTGTGCCTGACAGGCACGACGCAGGGCAAAATGTGTCTAAATCCTTATTGTGAGCGTACAGATTGAAAATATCAAATATGCAAGATATTATCAAACACAAGAGCAAGTCTGTGGTGGACTGTGTGTCCTTGACTGTGAGAGTCTGGTGTGGATGAAGGTTTCTCTGTGAGGGACTGAACTATGTTGGTAGTTACAGTGTGAGTTCGTCACTGGAAGCGTCTGACAGCTGGATGACTTTCTGCACGGCTGCTGGGAACAAACGTCGGCTACACGTCCTGGTGAATCCCTGAAAACTAAATTCAGTTTGAAAACGTGCCGGTGGTAGAAAATCCTCTCCGGATGATGAACGTACAAATCCAGTTCAGTCATGACCCCCTCTGTTTCGTGGGCTTTTAAAACATGTGGGTTTATGGTACACAACTGCATCCTGGTATATAAGCTGCCACACGTTCGGCCCTGAGGTCTAAATCAAACACATCCTGCATTGGAAAAAGAAAAGAGGGCTTTGTGTTCGGTCATGCATGTGCAGCCAATCTGCACACATGGCAAAGACTTATGATGAGCCTCAATCCATATGTTATTATAACCTTTGACCCCTGAGATTTAATGGGCAGGATTATAATCCGGTTTGTGAGAATGCACATAAATCTGGTTCAGAAACAAGTGAAGTCACAGGGTGAAGACGTGATCCTGGTTGCTTAAAACCAGGAGCAGATTTTACACATGAAGGTCGGTTTACTAGTCATAGTTTACTAGTCATAGTTAACTAGTCATAGTTTACTAGTCACAGTTTATTAGTCACAGTTTACTAGTCACAGTTTATTAGTCACAGTTTACTGGTCACAGTTTACTAGTTACAGTTTATTAGTCACAGTTTATTAGTCACAGTTTACTAGTCACAGTTTACTAGTCACAGTTTATTAGTCACAGTTTACTGGTCACAGTTTACTAGTCACAGTTTATTAGTCACAGTTTACTAGTTACAGTTTACTAGTCACAGTTTACTAGTCACAGTTTACTGGTCACAGTTTATTAGTCACAGTTTATTAGTCACAGTTTACTAGTCACAGTTTACTAGTCACAGTTTATTAGTCACAGTTTACTGGTCACAGTTTACTAGTTACAGTTTACTAGTTACAGTTTACTAGTCACAGTTTACTAGTCACAGTTTACTGGTCACAGTTTACTAGTTACAGTTTATTAGTCACAGTTTATTAGTCACAGTTTACTAGTCACAGTTTACTAGTCACAGTTTACTGGTCACAGTTTACTAGTTACAGTTTATTAGTCACAGTTTACTAGTTACAGTTTACTAGTCACAGTTTACTAGTCACAGTTTACTAGTCACAGTTTATTAGTCACAGTTTACTAGTCACAGTTTACTAGTCACAGTTTACTAGTTACAGTTTATTAGTCACAGTTTATTAGTCACAGTTTACTAGTCACAGTTTACTAGTTACAGTTTATTAGTCACAGTTTACTAGTCACAGTTTACTGGTCACAGTTTACTAGTCACAGTTTATTAGTCACAGTTTACTGGTCACAGTTTATTGGTCACAGTTTACTAGTCATAGTTTACTAGTCACAGTTTACTGGTCACAGTTTACTAGTCACAGTTTACTGGTCACAGTTTACTAGTTACAGTTTACTAGTCATAGTTTACTAGTCATAGTTAACTAGTCACAGTTTACTAGTCACAGTTTATTAGTCACAGTTTACTGGTCACAGTTTACTAGTTACAGTTTATTAGTCACAGTTTATTAGTCACAGTTTACTAGTCACAGTTTACTAGTCACAGTTTATTAGTCACAGTTTACTGGTCACAGTTTACTAGTTACAGTTTATTAGTCACAGTTTATTAGTCACAGTTTACTGGTCACAGTTTACTAGTTACAGTTTATTAGTCACAGTTTACTAGTTACAGTTTACTAGTCACAGTTTACTAGTCACAGTTTACTGGTCACAGTTTACTAGTTACAGTTTATTAGTCACAGTTTATTAGTCACAGTTTACTAGTCACAGTTTACTGGTCACAGTTTACTAGTTACAGTTTATTAGTCACAGTTTACTAGTTACAGTTTACTAGTCACAGTTTACTAGTCACAGTTTATTAGTCACAGTTTACTAGTCACAGTTTACTAGTCACAGTTTACTAGTTACAGTTTATTAGTCACAGTTTACTGGTCACAGTTTACTAGTTACAGTTTATTAGTCACAGTTTACTAGTCACAGTTTACTGGTCACAGTTTACTAGTCACAGTTTATTAGTCACAGTTTACTAGTCACAGTTTACTGGTCACAGTTTACTGGTCACAGTTTACTAGTCATAGTTTACTAGTCACAGTTTACTGGTCACAGTTTACTGGTCACAGTTTACTAGTCACAGTTTATTAGTCACAGTTTACTAGTCACAGTTTACTGGTCACAGTTTATTGGTCACAGTTTACTAGTCACAGTTTACTGGTCACAGTTTACTGGTCACAGTTTATTGGTCACAGTTTACTAGTCATAGTTTACTAGTCATAGTTTACTAGTCACAGTTTACTAGTCATAGTTTACTGGTCACAGTTTACTGGTCACAGTTTATTGGTCACAGTTTACTAGTCATAGTTTACTAGTCACAGTTTACTGGTCATAGTTTACTGGTCATAGTTTACTAGTCACAGTTTACTGGTCACAGTTTATTGGTCACAGTTTACTAGTCATAGTTTACTAGTCATAGTTAGTACAAGTCAGTCTGTGAAAACAAGAAAGTTAAGAAACGTGGAGACGAATTCATTACAGGAAGTTGGTCTTACAAAGTGGTGGGGGTGAGGGGATTTAAAGATGTGGGTGTTTACCGGACAGCGAGGATCCAGTGTGTTTGGAGTTTAACAGTCATGTGAACCTCTGCTGCACAGATTGCCCAAGATGTACATTTTTCTTTTCCAACTATTGCTACGTACCGTCCTTAACTTATACTATTATATATTGAGCCCGATGTATTTGGTATTTTGGGACTAGAATCTGAAATACAGTTGAGTGGGTGTCAACAACGCTCAGCCAACACTAACTGACTGGCACATCGGACTCTAAAAGTTTAACACACCTGAAACACCTTCAAGAGACTCTTAAGGTCAAATACTGAGAGATACTTCACAGTCTAACAAGGTAAAAGTACTGTTGCCATGGTAACAATCTCCCTACCCGTTTTGGTTGATCAAATCATATTTCAAACCAAACCATTACTTTTATGTGTTTTCATAGTGAGGTTTATTGAAACTGTCCGATAAACCAATCAGAGGCAGATTTATAGTCAATGGTAATAAAAATACTTTTATGTGGAAACCAAAGGTCAAATTCAACAGTGAGCTAATTCACAAACATGCCTTCAGAGTCCAGAGGCATTCATGCAGCTGTCCACACACTCTGTTGTGAAGCATGAAAACATGTGAAAACTTGATGAGGAGGAGAACAACTGAGACGCCGCCGTCTTCCCACAGAAGAGAACGTGAACAGTGAAATAGCTCACACACTGCTGAACACACATATTCACATATTCACACACTGACACGAGTGCACAGATGCACCTCTGATGACTTCATCCCTTTGGCGTCCTCGCTGCTGCCTGCACTGTGTTTTATCTCATGTTAGATGATACTTCAGGCTGCTGCGGCACAAAGGAGAGGCTGCTGCTGCTGCTGCTGCTGCTGCTGCTATAACCGGCCGAGTGTCACATTACAGCTGCTTCACCAACGCTGAAACTGAAGAAGGAAGACATAGCAGCGCCTAAAATCCCTTCTCAAAGCAAGTGGAAAGTTTAATGTGCACTTGAACTCTTAGCCCTCGCCTCCATCTGCTGCTCAGCCAATCAGCAGCTCATGTTTGCGGTCGCTAAGCTCCTGTAGGCCCCAGTATCCTCTACTGGGAAGCAGAGATTGGTACGGATAGGCGAGGATTAGTTTCTTAATTTACACTCCAAACGCCAGAGTATTATTTTGAAAGCAACCTTGTTAGTCAACCACTGACAGACTGAATAACCTTCTCACAGAGCTGCTGTAACTTTGCTTTTTGGAGGCCAGTGAACTTTTCATCACAGATGTAGTTCACATAACCAAATCAGTCTCTATTCATGTTCCCAGAGGATGAATCTTAACGTCCATCGCCACCATGAGCTTTCACTTATCTTGTAAAACATCTCAACATCAAGTAGATGGACTGTGATGAGATGTGGTTCAGACCTTCATGGTCCCCTCAGGATGAACTGTAGTAACTCTGGTGATCCTCTGACTCTTCATCTAGCGCCACCATCAGGTCAACATGTTCATGTGTCCAACACTTCGGTTTATACTGATGACGTTCATCAGCCTCAGCTGGACTCTGTGTTTACTGCTGATTAGCTGATGTTAGCATGCTAACACGCTAAACTGAGATGGTGAACATGGTGAACATTATGCCTGCTTAGCATCAGTGTGTTAGCTTTGTTATTGTGAGCATGTTAGCATGCTGATGTTAGCATTCAGCTCAAAGCACCGCTGTGCCTCAGTACAGCGTCACAGAGCTGCTAGCAGGTTGGACTGTTATCTTCAGACCCATGAAGCCCTCACTCGTCTTTAGGCCACTGCTGAGTGTAAGTGGCCGGGCTCTGTACTCTCGTGTACTCTGTTCTTCATGCGACAAGCAGCAGCAGAGAGGAGGAAGAGGAGGAGGAGGAGGAGGAAGAGGAGGAGGAGGGATGCCTCTGCCTCATGCAGGCCGACGCTGCATCCCCCGTGGCAACACACAGTCCTGTCATCTCCTGCCTCGTGCTCGTGCCCGAATCAGGGGCAACATACTCATTAAGCCTTCCTCTCTTCCACGGGGCTCTCCCCCCCCCCCCCTTTACTCCCTCCACAGCCATCATCTCGGCCTACATCCCTCTTATCTCCTCACTCTCGGCTCAGTGTACCTCACCATGAAAACCTCAAGAGACAGAGAGCGAGGAAGGTGGAGATGGATGTTCTGGATGTAAATGTGCTGCTTAAGAACAAAATGCTAAAGCTAGCTCAGGAGAATTCAAACAAGGTCATCACGCAAATATCACAGCCTGTGAAGTTATATCAGTCCAACGGTTTTATGAAATCTGAAGGATGGTTTTTAGAATATGATGATGATTTGAAAGAAAAAAGATATTTTTGCAGACTTCTTAAATTCATCTAATTTATTCTACATCTTAAAGGTTTCATGTAAAACGAGGCAGCACTTATATTTGACTTGTTTCCCAAATAACAACAGCTTGTCCAAACGGGATTCCTGCTGACCTTTTCAAAAGTTTCAGAAGTCATGATTAGTTACTGAACTGGTTTACGTCCAGGGTCTCTCAGGATGTCAGATACTGTATATTCCAGGGGGGGGGGGGGGGGTGTTGGATTGGAGCAAACTACAGTAGAGGTGATTAAATGAGAGAGAAATAGTATTTGCTAACCCCTGATTCATGTAAAATTGAAATATGTTCACACATGGATGGGTGAGCGGTGGGAGGAGGGTGTTTACAGCAGCAGCTGCAGCAAGGACTTATGAATGTACCAACCGACCCCCCCCCCCCATTCATAAACACACGGGATGCTTATATAATGCCTATGCAGATCCCCCCTCTTTCTCCAGAGTTATTTATAAGCCCAGTAGCATGCAGGGAAAAAGAGCGTGGCCAATTCATGCCGTGCCCTTCAAGACCAACACATGGCCCTTGGGGGCTGCCGGGCCCCGACTTCAGGGAGCTATTATTAGAGTCACGTCATGAGAGAGCCAGCGAGGAGAGAGGGAGGCAAAGTGACAGATGGGGGAGGGGGAAAAGATAACGGACACGGAGCACAGCGGTACTGCTGATGATGGAGGGAATGTAAAGGAAAGGCTGGGAAGGTACTGACGTCAGGAGGTCCACGTTGAACCACAAGCAGCAGGAAAAAAGACTGAGCGGGACAGTTTGGACCAATCAGTGAGCTCCTGTGTCAGTGTTTTATTTTGAAAATCTGTCTCATTGAGAGTCCAATCAGTTTGTATCATTTCAACATGAATCTTTCTGAGAGCCAAATTATTTCATCCATTCTCAACCATTAGCTTGCAAGCTAACACAACACATTGGCTACTCGCTCTTCACTCCAGGTTTTTCTGCGTATTTTCTTGTGAAACATGACGAACAGCAGTCACAGACGGAAACACAGACGTTTCTCACTAAATATATGAAAATAACTAAAGCCAAAGCCGACAATGTTTCACATCCTGACACTTTTACAGGAAGCAGGACTCTAGGCAACAATAAGAAAGGGGAAAATAGCGTGCTGGAGATTTGAGGCAATTTGTGAAATTTGTGTTCAGTTTTCATTAGGATGAAACAAAGACATCATAAAATAAAAACTACGTCTGGGTGATACCACATTGACTGTCCTCTGGCTTCATCTTAATGCAGCAACGTGTCCAAAAGATGACGGACGAGGCAGAGAGGAGGAACGCCGTGAGCCGAAGTGGAGTTGTGCTTCTTGTCCATGTCCAATTATTTTTTCATATCAGGACGCCTTAAAGCTCATAAATAACTTGCTCTTAATTACACATTCGCAGGAGGATGTGGGTTTCCTCCACGTGTGCTGTGGCCCTGCTGGTGCATTGCTTCTGTTCTGCTGTGATCTCAACAACACAAACCTCCTTCAGTTCCATGTTTACTTCTGTTTAAGTTGTGCAAACTCACACGAGCTCAATCAATGACATTTTAGAGTCAGTCGGGGATTATTTTGCAGGGGGATTTACATAAAAACATTAATAATTTAGATCTGACTGACAACGATCGCGTGTCAGCTGTTTAATATCTGAGAGGAGTGTAGATAAGCAGTCTTCAGTGTAAATAAAGAAACATCAGCTGACCACATCAATGTCCAAATGGCAGCTTCATCATCATAACATTGACCTGAATGGGACATGTTGTCAATGAGCTGATCAATAGGAAGACTTGAGATGGCAGCGAGTCAGAGAGCAGAGTGACACATTGACGCCAGAGGAGATTGTGAGGGAGGCGAGCAGGATGAAGGAGAGTCGTGCTGGCAGGTTTGACAACTGATCAGTGTCTTCAGATAACTGCAGACGCCAGAGGAGGAAGGGCAGGGAAAAGGTACATCAATAAAAAACACAGATCATTATTTGCTTTATATAAACAATTGACGTGAAATTGGCTGTGGAGATTCATGGTCGCCAGAGGACGAATGTGTTTGTTTTACCCCCTGACGTTTTCTCAAGGACAGCCATGAGGTTAAAACTACCAGAAATATCAGAATCTAATGGACTCAGAGCACAAGGCTGTGGCTGTTTCCAGGAAGTAGGACAAACCAGTGCAGACCAGAAGAGACCGAACTGTAAAAAGACCCAGAAGAAAAGATTCATCCATTCATGTTGTTCCAGTTCTGCTCTGGAGTTACACTAAACACTGAACCAGTCAGTCGCTGGAGGAACACGTGACGGGAGCGATTCTCAGAAACATTTCACAGTCGTTCGCGTTGTGCTTTCAGATTCGGGAACATGGCGACCACCACATGTGAAAAGAGCTTCACCAGCCTGAAACTGCAGGAAGCCTCCAGTGAACAGACTGTAAGCAAAGTGAGTAAAAAGCTCTGCTGCATGAATAAATAATGTTGGTACAGAGTCATACAGCAGGAGGACGGACAGAGTTTCCCTGTTCGACGCAGGATGAATAACAGTGAGGTCACGTCTTCGTGGGACGCTGCAGAGACGAGGACCAGCACGAGGAACACAGCCTCTTCTGAAATGTATTCTTGTTTAATTGTGTGTATATATGAGAGACTATAATATATAATATAAATTAAAGAAGAGAACATGAGGCAGAAATGCATGAAAACCCTCCAGGGGTTTGATCAGAGCAGCACAATGTATTATTAAAACATATACATGTTCTGTACACAATTAGGACTTTATACATTTAATACATGATGAGATCTGAGTTTCATTCTTGACCCTGTGATCATATTAGAAGTGTTTAGTACATGTAGAACAAACCTTCAACAATTAATATTTAAACTGCGCTGAAGGTGCTGCGTTCACTTACTGTGACAACGTTTTTAAACTGAACTGAATGAAATGATTCGAATCAGATGCGATTCATAATTTACACCTCCAGAACACATCTGGCAGAAAACATCTAAATAATTTACTTGCTTTTTCCAGAGCTTTCAGCCAATGGACTTTCGTCAAGTGTCATCACGTTACCAGCATGCCAGTCCAGTCTGGGTATTCCTCCTTAAAAACCCATCAGAGAACATCTCGTCATCAGTTGTGAGGCGAGAGCACAGCAGCGTTTAATGAGGCGCTGGCAGCGGTCCTCCTGAAAACATGGCTGCTGTGCTCATGGCTCTTTGGGATGTTTAAACGGGTCGCTGACCACCACACAGCTGGAGGACAGGCAGCATTCATGCCATCATTAGTTCCTACAGGTAGATGCTACATGCATAAAAATAATACAGTAAATATATGTGATCTGTCCTCTCCAGAGTCTCATAGGAAAATGCATCACTTTAAACTCTGTGTGCAGAGAGAGGTCCAGGACGTGTTTAGTTTAGCTTAGCTAGCTTCAACCACATCTCACCATCTTGGGCTGCATCTCTGCATGAAAGGTTATCACTATTATAATTATTATTACTACTTCTCAGTATTATTTGTACTGTATTCATGCATATGGAGCTCAAGACTCCTGTTTTTGTTCCGTTAATCCTGCTTTTGTCTGTGCATCTCATGTGACAATAAAGATGTAAATGTTAAAACCAAAAGCAACCTTCAGGGAATCCCTGCATGCAGCATGCAACATGGCTTTTGAGTGTGTGTGTGTGTGTGTGTGTGTGTGTGTGTGTGTGTGTGAGCTATTTTTAGAAAGCTCCTCTTTCTTTGAGGGGATTCTGGAGTCTATTTTTGCTGAGGGTCCTGGTAGTCTGCACCATTTAACATCCAGAGGGGGGGTTCGGGGGGGTTAGTGGTGCACGCTAAATGAGAAAATGCAGCAGTTTACCCGTCAGAGCGTGACAGCTTATGCAATTAAGCCAGTGTAGGATATTAGCTAATACTGCTGTCTGTGTATGTGTGCATGGATGCTCACTATAGGCTGACATGTACTATGTTGAATTTTCTTGCCTCCCTGTGGCTCTTTACACTGATGGTACGACCCAAAAAATTATAAAAATAAAAAGAAATCCCCACACTTCCTGTTAAGAGAGGAGTCGACCTTGCTTTGCCCCTCAGCCTGCAGAAAAAAACAGATCTGTTCCTGACAAACAACTAAATGTTGTAGAAGAAAAAGCAAAGATAACCTGCTGGTGTGACAGTAACATCAGGGTTTATTAATTTGTTTAGATTCTAACTTAACTGTAGGATTATATGAGTATTTTTAACATTCATAAATGTGAAATCAGATTTAAATTAAAAAAAACTTAATTAATTTCCATTAATTTTCCATGAATTGTGAAATTTGCCTACATACAAGATATAGTAGAGTATAAAGTTTCCAATAATAACTACACTTGTTTCCCTCAAATCAGTACCAAATTACATGATTCTTTCCGGGGGAATTCCTAGGAATAGTTTAGGAAATGACATTCCTGGAAAATAAAGCGTTAACAAAATGGTATTTTAGTACTCTTCAAATCAGGAATTGTTTCGGGTTTTTTCGATGAAAACATAAACTCTGCATGGTAGTCAGGTCAAACTGATGCTCTGCTTTTCAATAATCTGGATGTTTGTCTGGGAAATGAGTATAAATAAAAAAAGTAAAGCGTCTTTAATACAGAAGGAATGCTGTGTTTGACTGTGCTCTTCTTCTGCGAGGACTTCCTGTTTCCCAGGTCAGTCGACGAAATGCTTCCTCTGAGGCAAAAGAGAGCAAAGGCGCCCTGGTGAACGGGGTGATCACAGGGCAATGAGACTGACGTGAGTGATGACTCTAGCTGTGGCCCAGATTAATGACTCGTGGCCACTAGCCATCTTCAAATGGACGGGAGTGTCCTTGGATTACTGGCTAATCCCAGTTGAGATTTGAGAGATGAGAGAACTTTGTGGGCATGATAAAACGCCCAGTAATGGCTGTGTGTGAAGCACAGATTAGTCGTCTAACAACCTCTCTTACATGGACGTATCGCACAGAGCCTTTGGTTAACTCTTCACTGTGAGGCCCTCAGCTGATCCTGACTAAACTAAACCCATTATTTGTTGACTCCTTAACCTTTAGTCTAGCTGGTCCAGAGCCAAGTATCTCAAAAGACTACTGACCAGTTTTTAATAATAAGTGCAGTTCAATATGTAATACTAAAGGCCACCTTCAAATATGACATGATTGTAGCGTGAACCTCCAGCTAGTTTTATTACAACATTTATCAAATAGATCAATCGTAGCTCCCTCTGCATATAATGGGGCCCTCAGCATCACACTACAATATTAAAATGTATTCAAAAATATATTGAAGCTAATATTAGACACTTGGACACCAATTTAAAAATAATCTGCACCTAAATTATAGCTACTGAACTGCAGAATATTCCAGCACAAACACTTCCACCTTAAAGGACAACACCATGCGCTTCCACCTTAATAACCACGGCTCCGAGCCCCTCACAGAGCACGGTTCAGTGAGCTGCCCTCAGCACTGATTCATGCAGGTCATGAGGAGGACAGTCACATACTGTACACATGAACACACTGACTCCTCCTGTTAGCGCTCACCTCCTCTCATGGGAGAAGTGAAACCACCTCGGACCGATCAATTATTAATGTGGAGCGGAGCACAAAGCAAAGTGATCTCGTCTGTCAGCTGCCCGTTCAGTCGGTTAGACGGCCACCGATCAAATGTTGCTGCAGTCAAGAAGTTATGCTAATGAGGACGAGCAATCCTTATCCTTATAAGAATAGTTTGACACTCTGGGAAATAAGCTTATTCCCTCTCTGGTGGATCAATACCACTCACATCTGTCCAGTAAATATAAGGCTACAGCCAGCAGCTGGTTAGCTTAGCTTAGCATAAAGACTAAACCGATAACCTGGCAAAATCCACCGACCAGCACCTCTACAGAGCACTGATCAATAGTTTGTTTAATTAATCTGTACAGAAACCAGGGAGCCACTCCTAGCAGAAAAAACAGTCCGACCACCTGTAAAGCAGCGAAATGGGGAATGTTTCCCCATTTCCAGTCTTTATGCTAAGCTAAGCTAACGGGCTGCTGGCTGTGTCCTTATATTTAAAGGACAGATATGACTAACTGTGTCTAACTCTCCCCGAGAGAGCAAATACGTTTTAATCAAAATGTCAAACTAATCGTTCAAGTATTAAGTAAAAAGCACTCGAGCTCCTGACTCAACTTCAAGTCATGTGACACTTCTGGTAGGCGGTACCTAAGTGGCATGGACCAGTGCAATGACAGAACATGAGTGGCATTGTGGGTAATGTAGGCGCCAGGTCGGTATAAAAAAGACTATCGCTTGTCCTGCTGCATCGATTTTGATCCTTTTTTATTTTTCAGCTGCTCAGCTTGAGTTAGACACTGATGCAGGATCAGTGGAGTCCTCCGAGTGTGTCGCCCAGCAGGCACAATAATAATGACAATAAGTCGACCAGTTGATCTGTTATATAAGAACGAGATTTCAGATATTAGATTCCTTTGCAGGTGGTTGGACTCACCTTTAGGGACAGAAGTCAAACCATCACTCATTCATGTCAAAAGAAGACAGTTGAGGTGGTTTGAAGATGTCTTGAAGAGGTTTTTTTTCAGGTCTTGGACAGATGATGGAGAGATTTTATATCCCATCTGGCCTAAGTCCCTCAGGGACCCCCCCACCCCAGGAAGAGCTGGAGGATGTAGCTTGGAGAGGGACGTCTTGGCTACATAACTTAGCCTGCTGCCACCGTGACCTGGACCTGCAAGCGGCAGTAAATGAATGAATGAATGGTTGTTTGTAACAATTCAGA
This sequence comes from Enoplosus armatus, assembly GCF_043641665.1. NCBI lineage: Eukaryota > Metazoa > Chordata > Actinopteri > Centrarchiformes > Enoplosidae > Enoplosus > Enoplosus armatus. Next base: position 1,087,260 of record NC_092201.1, on the reverse strand, counting down.
CTGCTGATTCAGCAGTCAGAGCACTAATGGTGTGGCTTTTCCATTTGCAGTCTGACTCCCCCAGAGCAGCTTCCTCGTGTAATGGATCTGTTCCTGCAGCTCAGAGTCATGACTTTTGAATGAGGCTCAGACTATCTGCTGGATCGACATGACTCCGCAAACACCAGTCCAGAAGTCACAGATACGATGTCAAACAGCTGATCCACAATATAACATCACAAAGACAATAAAAAAGGCAGTAAAACTACAATCTTCACCTGAAGGAGTGATGTGTATGTAATGAAATACTCCTGTAATACTGACTGCATGTGACCCTGAACAGAACAACCGGACCTGAACCATGAATTAAAAAAGGGGGCATGTTGTAAATACAGTTGAGCACAGTTCATTTATTTATTAAACATAGGTGGTAGAAACATAAAGCCTCGTTAACTTTAATATACATTATGTCATATTATACAAGTCATTTACAACATTGCAGTACATTAAAGAGAAAGAAAAGGCCACATTAAACGTAGTCACAACTAGTATTCAGATCGACTCTGTTGTGCATATACAGTATGTACCATCCCAAGCCAAACACATGGTACATTATGAAGGACTTGTTCTCTTTTTTCTGCTATTTGATTTTATACCTGTCATACAGCGAAACACACAGACACTCAAGTTAACAAAAATAAAACATTATTTGAGATTTCAAACACTGAGGACACAAGTTGAGGTTTTGCAGACAGAAAGTTTTTTTTGTCACTGTTGAATCAGCTGTTAGCAGGAAAACACATGAACACAGGACTGACCTCAAATACGTGGAGACAAATTGCATTTGGTACACTCATGCCGGTAAGGATCTATGATAGTTATTTTTTCTTGGTGTTTGCAGTCTTGTTTCACTCCTCTGAATCTTAACAGCACTGTATGAAAGCAAAGAGATGGATGATTTAACCTGAAGAGTATGTTGTTTGTTTCTGTCTCTGACTAAATCAGACAAAATATTAATCATTTCCGGAATTTATCAGTATTGTTGACATTCTTTCGATTGGAAATTAAGGATATAAGAAACTGTTGCAGTCTTTCACACCTGGCCCCCAAAAGTCATTCAAAATGTCTTGATTTCAATTTTTATGGACAACATTTGGTCATTCTTCAAAAAGATGCATCACTCTGATTAAAAAACAGGGTAATCTGTGTGATTATGTGTGTTCATCTTGCATGATAATAAGAAAACTATGTTATGACGTTTTAGTTCCACTTCTTTAAACTGATCTTATATTTTGTATTTGAGCTCATCATAATCTTTATTTATTGTATTTGTTTTTATTTTATTCAACAGCATCAAAAATCTAAACTCAAAGTCCACTTACCAGCTTTTTCCAGAGCTTCATTACTAAGAGATGGCTGTTGAAAGTCCTGAAAAAAACTAGTAAGTGGACCTTGAGTTGAGATTTCTTTGTCAAACTACTGAACAATGAACTTTCACAGTAAACATCAGCTTAGTTTTATGTTTAGCTCAGTTTATAAAACACAACATGTATTAATAAAAGTCACTGTGGATTCTAAGAGAAACTCATTCATAATTAGAACAAAAAGAGATGTGTTTTACTAGTTTGTTATGATCTGATTTCAGTGTCAGACAAAGGGTTTATTTCACTTTCTTCTTAACCGTCACTTAGTTTTAGTTATCAGTAACAATGATAGCATTGGTTGCTACTTAGCACCCCGACTAAAATAAGAAAAAATGTGTTGATGTAAAAAAACAACAGATTGTATGAAAACACATGATAAAAATCACAGTCAACAGTTTTACTCTCATGAGCTGCCAAAGAAACTATAGTGAGGCAGGTGAGGAATGTCAAAAATAAAATCCTTACGGAAGCTCAAAGTGAACATAATTGCAAATACTCTTAACTTCTGTAATCCCAATATCACAATTTACTTTATTATCACAAGAAAAATTATATTTCCAAATCTTGTGCGCACAAGATATGGACCTTGAGGGCACAGGATAATAACGGGATAATAACGGGATAATAACAGGATAACAACGGGATAACAACGGGATAATAACGTGAGTAATCAAATGACAGACTTTTAAAAAAGTAAATCAACACAAGAAAACAAAATTACTCTTTTACAAGATAACAGGCCTAAAAACAAAATCAGTAGTCTTGTCCACTTTGAGCTGCCATAGGTCATAGCGAGATTTCTTTTTACTTTTTCATATTTGTTTCCTCTCAAAACACCAACCAGGAAGACTACTTACTGCACATTCAATACATTAATCTACAATACATTATCTCTATGTGCAACCAGTCGATTGCATCCCTACAGTGCTAATATAAATACACACCTTCTTCTTCTATGGTACTTCAGATGCATTTGACAGGGTTATTAACTGAATCAGGTTATGATTAAGGCACTCTTAACTTTTTATGCACAGATATGAACAACCAGACAAATCACCTTTGCTGATGATATTGTACTTTTCATGCATTATTGCTTATTGATGAATAACTGTAGTCACTGCATGTTTCTAAGTGACATCTGCTGGTTTTCTCTCTGCAGTTAACATGCAGCTTAACCTATGAAGCATTTCACAGCACAACTTAACATTTCCAAACTCTAAAACCCTCCAGACATGGATGTTGTTATGGTCTGCAAGTTAACGAACAGTTTCGCTTAACAAAGAAATTCAAGGCTGTAGGTTTGGTTTCAAAAGTGGGAGAGACAACAAAGACCTAACTATCAATCCTCGATTACCTTATTCTTTATTTCTGTTTCTATTTTAATTACTTTTTAGAAGCATTTATGGTTACAAATATATGAGCATTTCCTTAAATATCTTTATAAACTCATGGATATATAGTGAACACAGAATTAGGTATTTGGCCCCAAACTGTTTCTGGGCAGCAGTGTCCCGACAAACCCCCCCAAATAAATGTCCAGGACTACAACAAGGGTGAAATCTATAATATGATGTTACTATAACATTACTATAATCTAGTCACTATACCATAAAGAACCAAGCAGATACTTGCAATATTGTTGGAATTTCTTTCAGCATTTAACCTACTTTCATATTTTGCTGATGACCACATTTCAATAAAGAAGGTTTAAAGGACTTTTATTTTCTCTATTCCCTTCGAACAACACTGACCAAACATGACGATTCCTTCTCTTTGACTGAGTTTCACTCTTTCCTTCAAAGTGTGAGTGGCTGCTGATGAAGACGCATCTCCCTATTGGTTGAGGGCTTTGTAGTCATGGAGTACAAACTGCAGTGAAGGATGATGATGACTACGCCTAGGTGAGGCGTATATTACACCTTGCACTGTGTGCCATCATGAAACTCAAAAATATGAATTATTATTTTTCTCCTTTTTGTTTCTGCTTTCTTTTGTCAGAGGAGAACAAGTTATTTACAGAGCAGACGTGTTGCGGTGGCAGACCTATTTAATTTCAGACGGACTCAAAGATCTGTCCCTTCGTCTTCACTAACCAGTTCATGAGGAGGAGGATGGATGAAGGTAACACAGATGTAGCCTAACGGCCTTTCATCCCAACAACACACACATTTACACACATTAAAGGCGCACAGTTTGCCATCTTGTGGAAATGTTTATGGCTCATGAAAACAACAACCACAACAGAAAATGACACATCTGCATGTGTAGTCGTCCGAAACACATGAAGATTGAAACTGATCAGGATTAAAGATTTATTTTATCAAAAATAGATCACAATTGAAGATTGTCAAAATAAACAATAACAATAACTGGAAATAAAAAAATGAAAAAAGACAAGAAATCAAAATGCATTTTACTTCCACACTGAAGTTCCCAGAGCACAGTAATCACTCACACTATTGCTTTTTCTTATTTTTGCATGAAAATGAGACAATTTGGTGCCGAGCCTGAACTGAACTCTGCAGTCGAATATGAAGCATGAAAATGTCGTCCAAGACGCAGCGATGGATGTTACATGTAGTGAATATCACGTGATGGTTAATCTGTGTCTGACTGTAGTCTTCAGTCATGAGGACATTGCTGCTCACAGGGGAAATGCTGTATACAGTATGCAGAATACATTACAATCATCACAACTAATGCCTCGTCACAGCTCATCAGTGCTTCTGTCAAACAAAATCACCCGTGGCTGTTTTTATGTCTAAGCAAAGCAGAATTACAACAAGACAAACTGCAGAGTTGATACTGGGGGGTTGACGGACACAAGTTTTTACAGACTAGTACCAATAAAAAGTTCAACTTTTTGGGAAACATCTTTGTTTGTCATCTTCCCCAGAATCACATGAGAAGATGGCTTTGATGGTTTTGATCATTTCCAGTACAGAGAGAGGTCCATAAAGACTGGGAGCAGGGAGAAGTCCACCTTCAAACAGCTCAATGTTCAATGTTCAAAACAACCAACCCCGACCACAATGAAAGGACCTTTGAGATGCTAGCAGATGTTGGTAAACAAGTAGCTCCAATGCTAATTACTTCTATAATCTACATCCATCCAATAAACAAGATGTAACATGACAATCAGACGGCTTTAGAGTTGTCGGAAGGTGGAATTTTGTCTAGCTAGGCTAGCAGTTTCCACCTGCTTCCAGTCTTTTAGCTAAGCTAGGCTAAAGGCGTCCTGGTATATCAGAGCTACAAACAACTACCATAACATCAGACATTTTGTCATATCGTTCACTGTTATCAGGAATTAAGTCACAAACTGGTAGTAAAATGTCTGCAAACACATTTATATCAAGTAAAACACAACATAATACAACCTTAGAGTTGGAGGTTTTCCTGTTCTTCCCATTCTGTCAAAGACACACAGAGATTAAACTAACATCCATCTTCTCACCTGAATCTGGGAAAGAAAGCCAACAGCAGGATTTCCCAAATGTTCAGATTCTTCATATAAATGTCACCAATTTTGTGTCTGAAATTCAAACAGGGATTAAACATCACCAGGACCTCTGAAACAGCATTTTATATGACATAAAACTCCATTTCCATTTAAACCTAAAGTTTTAGGTTAGCAGTTTAAGACAGGCTGAGCCACTCCATTTATTCAATGGGAGGAATCCTCTGCAGTACATTATTGCCCTTAAATCAACAAGTAATTCAAATACAGTCACACTCGCTTACACACACACTTTTGAACAATTTCACAAATAAATTAAAATGTGCAAAGAAAATGGTGATGTCAGGCTCGAAGCTGTTTTGCTGTAATCAGGCTGGATGACATCTGATATTTAATTAGTTAATATGGAGTTGTATACCATGTTTTCAGACTTCTCTAAGTCGGCAGTTTGCGGAGCGTTTGGGTTTTTTTAATTGCACCAGATAATTAGAGAGGCATCTCAAAACTCAATCCAGGTCTGATGACAGTGTTCAGGTAATGGAGGGACACCAACGTCATTCAGGTGTTAAAGCTTAAAGTCGTTAATGAGCGGACACTGAGGTAGATGTTATCGATATAGCAGATATACAGCATTTTGATCAAAACCCAAACACAATCAGAAACATTCAAAATTATTCAAAGAAAATCAGATGTCAAATGTCTGCGACAAATGCATTTCAACTGTCTCTTTTTTTAATTTTCCACACAGACATTCTTCTTACAGGGGCAGTTTTTTCTTTTTTAAAGTGTTTTTGGCAGGCAGACATTTTCATCGGAGCTGCCCACTGGAGCTGCTTTGTTTTTACCAAGGCAAAAAATGAAAACAAAAGAATTAAAACACATTAGCAAAAATGGTAAAAATCTACAAAATAATTCACGAGGTTAACCAAATCCTCCCCATATAAAACATATACCGTATGATACTTTAAAAAATATAGATTTAGCAACTAACTCCACCAGTCGAACAGAATTATTTCAATAAACTTGATATCGATGAGCTGTTGTTGTTGTTGTTGTTCCCATATTTCAGATTAACGGTGCTGGGTCGAGCCGCCAACACGAAAGTCAAACTTGTTTTCTTCTGTTTCCATGCTCTACTTTCCAAGCATGCAATAATATGTTTTGGTTTGAATATGATATGCAACGTACAGACAGGACTTACAAGTTCTTTTTCTCTACAGCAAGAGGAGCAATCTCCCAACAAACATCTATTCATGAATATATGGAGGACTCCGTCAGCCAGCGGACATGTTGTAAATATACCTAGCAGATGATTCAAGTAACGTTTGTCGTACCTCAGAGTCTTCAGCTTTGCTCTGTGCAAAATTCAGTCAGGATGTCCTCTTGTCATGGAAAGGCGTCTCATAGCTCCGTGTCTCCTATGAGTGTCAGTGTTTTTATCCAGAGTTTGTTTTATTTCACCTTCATCAGAGGAAGAAGAAGAAGAAGAAGAAGAGGAGGAGGAGGAGCGGGGGAAGCAGGGAGGTCGTACTCTTTTGGTTTGACAAGGCGCCGTGAAGGGAAAGCAAGATGGAGGAGCGGCTCGTCGTTCTTCACCTGGAAAACAAAAAGAAGACGTTGTTGTTCCGTCACAGAACTGCAGGACTCTTTCTTCAGACTAACATGGTGACAGTCAACCAGCTACTTATATAAGAGACAAGCAAGAAAAAAAACTAACGAGGAAGCATCATTAAAAGGCCTTTGAGAGCTGAGAGGTGACGGACTCATACACAAATACATTCAACAGGAAGGAACTGAATTTAAAAAGGTGTGGAATCAGGCTACACACACGCAGCTGTAACACACACACTGTGAACATGTAATCATACTGGACTCTGTGCAGTGACGTCTATATATCCTTCTCTATATAAATATATTCCCAGTCTCTCCATCGCCAACACACACACACACACACACACACTCCAGGCCATCTCCATCACCACAGTCACATGCTGAGGAAGCAGAGCCAAGGACAGGACAAACCATCACTTCCTGTTTATTCTGCTGTCGTCACACTCCAACACCAAGCTCACCACCAGACTAATGTTAAAGGGTCAGTGCGGCCGGGACGACGGGGAGGACTTCAGAAAACTATATTCATTCAGATGAATATCTTTCATACACACTGATGTTTGAGAAATCATCCCTTTAGATCACTTCATTTATTATTATTATTATTCAAACAAGTGTTTATGATAGACATCAGCACAAAACCAGAACACACAGTTCACCTGTAACAAGCTGCAGAGTCACCAGCCGGGGCCCTCTGAGATTAAACCTCCAGGGGCCACAGGAGGCTTTAATCCAGCCAGTGGATCCTCTGTATTGACCCTGTTTATTCTCAGGTGTCAGATATGGACAGCGGTGGGAAACTATTTGCAACCACATATAAAACAACGACATAAAAACTCTTCTGTAGACGTGATGCGCTGCAACGGGACGACCAAGCAGACGGCTGGACCAGAAACTGAAGCAGTGAAACCAGCTGCGTGCCGCATGTCATTTGTAAAATAATCTCTGCAGTTTGTTGAGCTTCACTTCGCTCCAGCAGATTCAAGGTATTATCAGCTGGCATCTTTAAGCATGGCTGCACATTTTCCATGTAGTAACGCTTAAAATAGACTGTTCTCCAGGAAGGCAAAGTCAGGGGATATCAAGTAATAATCAATACCAGAGTCCCGAAACAGATGGCAAGGTTTCATTTATTGAAGTCAACTTACTGTACGATCATATTAAAAAGTCAGTCAGTCAGTTCTGCCTCTCGGAGCCACAAAGAAAGTGCCACAGTTAACCCGATCCTAACCTGTCCTTAGCCCAACCCAAACCTGAATCTGTACCGGTTTAAACCAGGCCTAACCCCCTGGAGCTGACTGAACAAGACCCTGACCCGACCCTGAGGTGAAGAAACACATCGTAGTCTCCAGTGGTGGGTGTAAAGTGTTCTGCTCTAATTATACATGACAAATAACATAAATAATATAACAATAAATATTTGAGTATAAGATGTTATTGATATAGTAGGTTTTGTTTTGTTTTTTGTTCAAATGTGTAAAAAGTGAAATTGATGAAAACTGTTTAACCTTCTATTAAAAAAGAAAAAGTAGAAAAAGTCCAAACCGTAGACAAAGTCTGTGAGGTCATCATACATATATATACATATATATATATATATATATATATATATATATATATATATATATATGCCAACCTGAGAATAAACTGCCCTCCTCCAGCCAGCAGGGGGAGCTGTGTCCTCAGAGCAGCAGCTGAAACCAGCAGTCCTCCAGCTGCCTGGATGAATTTCTTGAGAGCACGCTGCCTTCTTACACGCAGCCAGTCAGAATTCAGTATTCTCTGTTGCTATGGTAACAGTCATAATACACACCTGATGGTGCCGTCACGTGTGTGGTGACTCTCACCAGGTGGTGCGAGCCTCCATCGGCTCACTCTGCTTCACATAAAAAGAACTTCACTTCACAGCAGCGGTGTGAACAGTGTGAATCACTCCAGCGTGATGTTATGTGGATGTTGTGATCCCGTCACTATGGCGACCACAGCTCAGCAGCTGCTGTCACTAATAGTTTAATGTTGCGCCGGTCAAGGTCTCGTGACTGTCATCCATCAAGTGTGAGTGACACGCGCGTCTTTAAATAACGACGACCTCCGACCTGAACGGAGCTGGCAGGTCGTGTTTTTAATGGAAGCTGAAGAAGCTGTTCAGACCCACTGAGTCTCACTGAGGTTCCCACTGAAAAACACTGTTTTTAACACGAGCATCGATAACAACTCACTCTCAGGTATTTATGAATCACTCATCACACAGGAAGTGGAAATAAACACATGACTTTCACCCCGATGGAGACAATGTATATATATATATATATAACCATTTGGGGGGTTTATCAAGCTCGTATAGCAAACCACTCTCTGGTTGCTTGATGTGAAGATTCTGCTGGTGGAACCAGACGAGACAGTGAAGACGTCACGTTGGACTCTGTCCTCTTATTCTGACATTTGAAGGATTCATTGATGAATTAAAAAAAAACAGTTCATCTATAATATATAATTGTTAGTTAGTTAGAGACATTAACAGACACCTGCAGGTTAAATAATAAATGCTAAATAATAAATTACATTTTGAGATTAAAAGTTCACTCAAACAAAGTCCAGTCAGTAACTGTTTCCACGTTTCCATGACAACCGGGAAAACTCCATCTGCTGAGGAGGATGTGATGATTAAAAGCTCCAGAACAACATCTAAACTCAACGTCCACTTAGTAGCCTTTTCTGGAGCTTTCAGTCGCATCTTGCAGCTTCCCTCAGATGGATTTTGCTTGGTTGTCATGGAGACGGCTCTGATGTCTTCAACAGCAGCTGTCATTTCTCTGGTTGAAAGCTCTTTTTTTCTGTTTTTCTTTTCTTGTTTTTGTCAAATTCTTGTTTCCACGTTCACTGAACCTGAACCTGAATCGACTCCTGGATTTAGGGTTCAATATGAACCAAAACTAATCACCTCCACCATCATCTGTTAACCCCTGCCCTCCCTCCATCTTTACCTCCATGCTGTTGTTTGTCTTTCATGAAGTGGAAAAAGGAGTGGGTTGGGTGGAGGTTGGTTGGAGTGGTGGTGGTGGTGTGGGGCGGGGGGGGGTAACTCACTGCAGGCCACTTGAGGCTTCAGGACAGATTCCCTCAGCAGTGACAAAGACACTAACAATAGCTGTCAGAGTGTAACTCTGCCCCGTCAACAGCAGCAGTGTCATCCAAGGGGAAACCTGTTTACCTCCGCCTGCACCGGCTGCATATGTTCAGAGAGGACATGCAGGGCAGGAGGAGGAGCAGGGGGGGGGGTGACTTCACAGGAGGGGGGGGGACACAGTCAGTTAGCACGATGCTTGTTCGGGCTGTCATGTCTCCTGCTCTGTCTGACATGATGCTGCGTTATGTAACTGAAACATGGAGGATGAGCGGCCTGTGGTTCAAACAACAGGCTGTGAACATGGTTCATCTTCCTCCACGTCACCTCCACCCTCTGACAAACAAACAAACAGCTGACTACACAGCATCAGGCTCTGCTCTTATACTGCACAGAGGTCAGGGGTCAGAGGTCAGGTTGGATGGTTGGGAATACAAAGATCAGCACTGTGACACCAGAGACTTTGGTGTTAGCTGTTGTGTCTAAATCACTTCGGTTAAGGTTCAATATCGATGACGTGGAAATACAGTTTTTATTTCACGGCTTTAAATCGAATAATTCGAAGGTTTAAAATGTTCCTCGTGGTCTGAGATGCACAAATGTTTCTTGGTCATTGTTCCAATGTTTTATTGGCTCAACAAGTTCATTTAAATATTCTATATCTACAATCAAAGCAGCTCCATGGAACCAGACCAGGACCACATCAGCCCGAACAGACTGAACCAGACCGGGACCACATCAGCCCGAACAAACTGAACCAGACCGGGACCACATCAGCCCGAACAAACTGAACCAGACCGGGACCACATCAGCCCAAACAGACTGAACCAGACCGGGACCACATCAGCCCGAACAAACTGAACCAGACCACATCAGCCCAAACAGACTGAACCAGACCGGGACCACATCAGCCCGAACAGACTGAACCAGACCGGGACCACATCAGCCCGAACAGACTGAACCAGACCAGGACCACATCAGCCCGAACAGACTGAACCAGACCGGGACCACATCAGCCCGAACAAACTGAACCAGACCGGGACCACATCAGCCCGAACAGACTGAACCAGACCCCCAAGAATTCATTTTGATTCGCACCACAAAGATTAGAGTGTAAAGCACCTAAAGGGGGCTAACCCTCAAACCTACACAGGGGTGTCCACATACTTGTATGTGTGACACCGTCAGAAAGAAAAATAAATCTATTTATTGACTTATTTATATATTTATTAACATTCGTCACAGTTAGCAGCCAAACTGCAGGTGTTTCACTTTAAAGAAGTTCTGAATGGAGGAGATCCGTCTCTCTGTCGTCCAGCTGCAGCTGAGAGGATTTATCTAAGTGAAGGTCCAGCTGTGGTGTCCTCTAACAGCTGCAGAGACGTCCTGCAGCAGCTGCTGCCACCTGCAGGCTCGCAGCTGTACTGCTGCTGTGTGACACTCCAGAGGTTTCAGACTCCGACAGCAGCGTTTCACAGCGCAGGTATCCTTATTCTGCACATCTGGATTACCAACCGGGCAAAGTAGGAAACTTTCCGCAGCCCCAAAGGCACACGGTCATTGTGTGGCAATGAATACTACTACTAATAATACTAATACTAATTCCTATAAACTGAACCAGTAAAGGCCTCAAGGTGACTCATCTGATCTTGTTTCACAGCTCTAACGTACTTGATCACCTAAATGACTTTACATGGTGCAGATTCTGTAAGTCGGTGCAGGAACACAGAGGTAGGTTGGTGTAATAGGGGCCCAGAGCTCATTATTACCGCGGGGCCCCCAGCAGGTTAATCTGGCCCCGCCATTATGAACATAATACATTCATTAAAGGGGCTCTAAAAGATTCAGGCAGTTTCATTGAGAAAACTATGTAAAATGTTTAATCTCAACGAGTCATTGTGTCGTAAAAGGACGTCCCATCTGAAGACGTTTGGTCTAATTTTATGCTAAATGAGAGTTGAAGCTGTTGAACGACACTAAATGAGGAGGATATATAAAGGTTGCTGCAGTACACTCTAATCCTTAAACAGTGATTTTAAGTTCATCACAATCAATATATATTTATTATAGAATAAAGCAGATGATGTTTTCAGCTTGCTCTGCTGCCCCCTAGTGGCCAACAATCAATTCATGTTGCTTTAACATAAAAAAATCATTAACAGCTGAATGTGTCACTCGCCACTGATTGGTTAGAACAACATACACGACACAGACTGTGATGAATATTAATATATTAATGAGCTGGTTGAACTCACCTCTCTGGTGTGAACTGCCCTCCGCTGTTATGAATCCGATGGTCATCTGAGTTGAAGAGTCGTCCATCCATCCACCTGTCTGTCTGTCTGTCTGTCTGTCTGTCTTTGTGTTGATGATTCAGCAGTTAAACTCCATCAGCCCATCAGCTAATAATCCAACCAACGGGACGGTGAACATGTGACGTCTGCTGGGATCCTTTTTATTCCCTCAGTTTGTTAGAAATTCCCCTTTTTTCCATCAGATTTGGTTGAATGATTCGTCGCTGGAGTCCAGATGAGTAAGGTGCTATAATGACAGAGCTAATTATGGAAACCTCAAATACAGCAGGTGACCTGTTCTAACAAGGACGGGTCAGTTTGTTTGTAAAATGTCGGGCCAAGTGCTAAAATATTGATCGACTGAGACGAATCAGTTGATGTTTTTTGAAAACTGATTTAGCATCGTAAGTTCTTTCTCAAGTTAAAACGTCAGAGCTCGACTGATACATCAGCGGGCCGATATCAGCTGATCACAGAAATATCAGTCTCTGTGTCTGGAGGCAAAAAAGTGCCAAAATTGTACAGGTGACTGAATATCAACTAATTCACTATCATTGAATTTGTGGCATTGAAATTTTATTTTGAATTTTATTTTGAAAACCCATCTACCTGAATTTTTAGATCCAAAAATGACGATGAGCTGAATTTGAGCAACTTTGATAAAGTGTTTGAATATTGGACCTGAATTATGGGAACCCTAAAAATAAAATGAATATTTAAAATATTACCAACTGGAAATGTCAAAGAGGGAATTCAAACCATAAATTTAGATCATTTCTTAAAAGTTTATTATTTCAACGTTATAGGAAATTCAATGAATGTTTAATTGTGAAATTTAATCACAATTGCAACGCCATTTTAAAAGATTTGGATTTTGACGTTTTTTGCTGCCATACGTGGCTGATATGCAACAGTGTGCAAAACTGTCTTATTGGCTCATTTTTTATGGATTTCTTTTACATCTTAAGATTTTCATTTCAAGATAATTTGCTAATTCCAGTGAGCTTTGATGTTGATGATAAAATGTATTGTTAACTCTAACATATACCGTATTTATGTATATAAAAACCTAATATCAGCTGATATTTGTTGTTTTTTCCCTCAGATATCGGTGTCTGTATAATATAAATGAGCCTCAAAAATCAGTATCAGTCGAGCTCTGAAACCTTCAAAATATTTTCTTTTTCTATTGAATGTGATGATTTCCTTAAAATACAATGTTTTAAAACCTCAGTTTGGGCTCTGGGAACTTGTGATGGAACACATTTTAAGCCTGAAATAACAGATAATTAGAATAATGGTTGGTTGCAGCCCAGTTTGGACCATTTGTATGGATCATATTCTCTGCGTTGGCTGAATACCTGTAAATATACGTTTGATGGTTTCCACCGTGAAAGGCCGAAGTCATGCGTTAGATTCAGCCGGTGGAATCAAACAACATGGAGGCTTCCACAACATGGTGGTTTTCTGGCCTCGCTGAGCCTCGTCTCTACAGCTTCAGCATCCTTTCATTCCTGTGGCAGACAATACAGAAAAGTCTGGAAGGTTGCTATAGAAACTGCATCCTCTGAAGAGATGCAGGGCCCCCTTTCAGCCACACAGTGGCGCTCTTGGTTTGGAAAAGCTGCACCTGATTTCACAATAACAAACAGGCTAGTGTGGAGGAGTTCACCTCCTGGAGCCTGCAACGGTTCAATCTGCACCTGCCCTGATTTTTGTCTTGTATGATATTTTTTATTGAATAAAGGTTCAAATAAAATCTGATCAAAGTCTTCTAATTATAGGATAACTGATTCTTTCAGCCTGCTGCACATCATCTGATCCACCACTGGGCTCCATCCAACCTGAATGGAAAATACATGAGGGTGAAATAACAGGTGTGTGTGCGTGTGTGTGTGTGTGTGTGCGTGTGTGTGCGTGTGTGCGTGTGTGTGTGTGCGTGCGTGCGTGTGTGTGTGTGTGTGCGTGTGTGTGCGTGCGTGCGTGTGTGTGTGTGTGCGCGTGTGTGCGTGTGTGTGTGTGTGTGTGTGCGTGTGTGTGTGGGACCATAATAAAAACCATGTGCCTCCTGCATCACTCTGTAAATTTAGATTACATTGGTCCTGTGTTGTGTCTCTGCTGAGAAACAGAAAAGCAAATGTAAACTTTAAACCTGCATCATTAGGACAATAAATTATTATGCGTTTACTAAGAGAGACATTAATAATACAAATAATAAAGTGCTACAACTGGCTATAGGCTGATCGTTTCTAAGCGTTTCCCCGACTCAAGGCGCGCGTAATGGAAGACTTATAATCCCTCACTGTGATGGCAGAAATAAGGAGCCCGCCGGTCTAAACTGAAAGCAGGGTGTCGGTGATGGCACTGAAAGACGCCCTCTGTGGGTCAGAATCAAACGTCGGTGAGCTTCCCGGTGTAGGCTTTGTGCGGGCTGCAGTTGGTGTATTTGATGGAGTCCGCGTCGTCGCTGTCCAGGTAGTCGGACTTGGACAGAGACGGCTTGCTGTCGCTCTTCTTGAACTCTCCAAACTGCGGCTGCTGCTGGCCGCAGGTCACGTGCGTGTACTGGAACTGCTCCTCGTGCTCCGTCTCCCGGTGGTAGAAGTAGTTGAAGTTGGAGACGATGACCGGCACCGGGAGCGCGATGGTCAACACTCCGGCGATGGCGCACAGGGAGCCGACGATTTTACCCCCGATGGTGACCGGACACATGTCCCCGTAGCCCACCGTGGTCATGGACACCACCGCCCACCAGAACGCGTCCGGGATGCTGCTGAAGACCGAGTCTGGGTCGTCGGTCTCCGCGAAGTACACCGCGCTGGAGAAGAGGATGACCCCGATGAAGAGGAAGAATATAAGCAGTCCCAGCTCCCTCATGCTGGCCTGCAGGGTCTTCCCGAGGATCTGGAGCCCCTTGGAGTGTCTGGAGAGCTTGAAGATCCGGAAGACCCGGACCAGGCGGATGACCCTGAGGATGGCCAGCGACATGGCCTGCTGTCCGTTCCCCTGGTGCTCCGCTAACTCCAGCCCCAGCGTGATGAAGTAGGGCATGATGGCCACGATATCGATGGTGTTCATGATGTTCTTAAAGAAAGCGGGCTTGCTCGGGCAGGCGAGGAACCTGACCAGCAGCTCGAAGGAGAACCAGATGATGCAGAGAGTCTCCACGATGAAAAACGGGTCTGTGAACGGGTTTGGCTTCTTTGCGCGCGCGGTGCCGTTCACGACCAGGTCCTGGTCAAACGTTCTGGTTTCCTCCCTGAACTCGGGTAAAGTCTCCAAACAGAAAATCACAATGGAGATGAGAATAACCAGCACTGAAACTATGGCGATCCCCCTGGCGGGTCCGGAGCTCTCCGGGTACTCGAACAGGAGCCAAACCTGTCGCTGGAACTCGTTGTCAGGCAGCGGGCGCTCTTCCTCCTTAATAAACCCCTCATCCTCCTTGAAATTCTCTATCACCTCCTCCCCCAGTTCGTAGAATTTAATCTCCTCCATGAAAATGTCCACCGGCACGTTGACGGGTCTCCGGAGCCTGCCCCCGGACTGGTAGTAGTAGAGGATGGCATCGAAGCTGGGTCTGTTCCTGTCGAAGAAATACTCGTTCCTCAGCGGGTCGAAGAAGCGCATCCTCTTGCGCGGGTCCCCCAGCAGGGTGGAGGGGAACTGGGCGAGCGTCTTCAGCTGCGTCTCGAAGCGCAGCCCGGAGATGTTGATGACCACCCGCTCGCAGCACTCCTGGTTCTCGACTCTCTCCGGGTCGTACACATCCTGGGCTGACAGCGCGGCCAGTGCCACAGTCTCATCCAGGTTCTCTCCGGGCACCACTGTCATTTTTCCCCCCCAGACAAGGGCGACGCTTCCCGCACCTCAGTCCTCTCTGTTCCCCCTCCGACACCCCCGCGCGTATTTGGAAACCAGCTGAGCGTCTCCGCGTGTCTTCCTCCTCTTTGTCGGTGTGTCGGCGTCACGTCTGCAGGTGAGCTGGCTCCTCTGGCATTTTTGTGCCCCCCCCCTCACCAGGCTCACCTTTCCCGTCCACGCGCTGCTGTAGTCTGGACTATCGGCTGTCACATTCACTGCATCTTAAGCAGGCTTTGCCCTCCCCGAGCTGACGTGTGTGTGCACGCTCTCTCACTGAGGGGGGAAATAAAAACACAGATGCGGGCACATACGCTCACAATGAATCCGATGCAGACATTCAGGAGCAAACGTGCTGAAAACAACATGGATTTCCTGGCAGAACATCAGGACAGCGGAGAGTTTGCGTGCACAGAAAGTGTCGTGCGTAATGAACCTGTTGTCTCCAGTGTTGCTCAGGCTCAAGGTTATCACTTCACTTGTTGTTTATGGTGAAATAAGACGTGCAAACATCAACATGCAGTTATGGAGGAGGACAGTTTAATGGCGTAAATGTTTGGAAACGTGGAAAACGCGAGAATTTTCATGCAGAAACATGCGATTTTTATGCAAAAAAAAACAAACAATCGCCGTTATTCATTCATGATTTGATCCTAAAGGAATACCTGTGGCTCAGGGTTTTGTCTTCCTCCATCTACCCATCCTCTCACCCACAAATGACACACATATAAAGGGGAAAGAGACCAGAAGAGGCTCTGCAATGTCACGCCGCAGCCGCTTCCAGACGAAACCTTGCTGACGTTTCCACAACAGCTCTGAACGCTGCCGAGCTGCTCCACAAGTTGTGCACGACTTGCAAGATCTGTCATGCCTCTGCTCTGCCTGCTGCAGGCATGTTGCATTGTGCATGAAAAACAAGAAGGATAAAGAGAGCTTTAGTCCTCTTTTCCCGCTTCTCTGTGAAACACGAAGAGACCGAGTTTGAAAGCAACGAGTCTGTGAGCGGAAGGTAAACACCGCCGCGCAACAAGTCCAGAGCAGAGAGGCAACGCTGGATGATGGAAAGAAGGGAGAGTTTCTGGGCTGCAGCTCAAAGCGGTGACGTGTTTTCCTAAAATAGCTGGATTTCTCCCAGGGCCGCAGGAAAAGTTTCTTTTCCCATGGAATGGCCCGAGGGAGCTGCAGGGGAAACTGAACAAATGAGATGACATGAAAAGGAAAAAAGGGGCTTTGCATCTTTCAGCCAACACAGAGAAGCAGATCCAGTGAGAGTCATTCAGAAAATACACCAGTTTAACAGAGAAGCAGGAGATTTCAGGCTAAGCACAGTTCAAAGTTTCACCTCCAGCTGTTTGTGTTTGTAACAGCAGCGCAGCATGAAGAGTCCAGCTGCAGGGTTGAATGTCACTGTAACATGATGTTGTAGGATATGCAATTCAATTCTGTTATTAAAATATATATATATATATCCTCTGCTCATCGTCACAGCTCCTCCTAAAAACACAATTTCAGCTTTTTAATTTCAGAATTTCAGAATCTCAAAAACCAGAAAGAAAAACAGGAAAGTAGAAAAAACTCCCAGAATGCACTAGAAGCTGAGGTTTGAAAATGGCTGCAGGTGAGGACATGTTCATGTTTCTTTAAACAAACTGTCAAATCTGTTGAAGCATGCTTCACAATAAAAACAATAATAAATCAACACATAGAAATGAATGAAACACACACACAGACACCTGAGAGATTCATAAAAAGTCTGATTTAATATGAATCGAGTCACGAGTTATTCACAATAGAAACAGCAGAACGTGCGAACATGAGTCAGTAAACACTGTTGTATTTAGACCAGTTAAACCTGGACTCGTCAACATCTAGAGCCCAAAGACTGAAAGAGTGAATTCAGCCTCGTTGATTCAACCTGTTGCACAGTGTTCATCATCATTCAGGCTCTGCAGACGACCTCTGCAGTCTGGCACGACCTCATTTCCTGTATCCTGTGAGCTCATCGCCTGTAACACACACACACACACACACACACCAGTTACTAGCTTCATACTTTGCTGTGAGGTTGTTTTAAATGTCACTCTGGTTCTCTGGTGGATTCTCTGGCAGCTGGTCGTCCCCGTTCCCGTCCAGGTTTTTGTCTCCTGCTGGACTGCAGGACGTCTCCGTGGCCTCGAGTACAGAGACGCTCATTAATGTCTGTGACGAGGTCACGGTGAAACCTTCAGTGTCGCACTCGTCTGACAAAAGTCTGGCTTCAAAACATCATCGGTTAAAGGTTCAGAGTTTGAGTTATTATTTCTGTTTAAAGTTCTGTGTGTTTTCATACACGCAGCTGCCTTTTGTGTTTGTCTTTCACGGATCAGACAGAAAGTTCAGATTCAACATAAAGCAGAGCAGAGTTATGGTTGATGAAGACGTCCATCCCCCCAGCCTCCTCCTGCTGACACTGAACACACACTGCGTCACTAGGGGGCGCTGTCACTCGGACGTAAACGTGTCGTTTTTGGGGAGATTTTCTGAAACGACTGACGTTATTAAGTCTATTAACCTATTTTTGTAAAGTATTCTCATATTTTTATTGGCAATAAACCTGATTCTGATCCTGATAAATACTCCCATGAGCCTCTGCTGCTGTTGCCATGAAGAAGACGAGAGTGGGAGCAAAATTTACAGCATTTCATCGTTTTTGCAGTTGCGAACAACGTCGTCGCCATGGTTACTGTGTTCATCCAAACTGATCCAGAATCAGAAAAGCGATCAGTTTGCTGAGTGGTCAGGTCTCCACAAAGTGTAACCTGTAGCGTCGAGCTCAACGTTAGCTTTGAATTTAAAGCTCTGCGATTGGATGTTTGTTGGTGAAATGCACCTTGGGAGTCGTAGTTGTCTCCTTCAGTCTTTCTGTGCGCAGGCTTCTTGTACCTTTGACTTTTTATACATCTCGTGTCTCTTGTCCGACAGTCTCCATCAGCGGACATTCGTCTGTGAGAACATGAACTGTTGCTGCGCGACACCACACGTGACCCCGTCCCCGGGTTGTTTTTGGACCTTACTGTGTGCTGGTTATGAATGGTTCACTGGGAGCTGACATACGAGCACCACTGGGATACACTGAGTCCCATTGCCACTGACCATTACACTCTATCATCCACTTTAAATATACACACACAGCGTATGGAGGATTTTCCCACCCTCTAAAGCTTTCTGCTGTCACTATAATTTATGTTCGTGAACGTGATTCTTTTAACTCTGCAGGTCTGGAAAACTTACAGGAGTCTGACATAATAAATGGCTGAAATCCTGGAGGCCTCGGGGTCACTGAGCACCAACATCAGCTCAGCTGTTATATAACTTAATTTACTGAGAAGGAACTTTTATCTGCTGATTTATGCATTCATTGTGTCGTGGTCGTGAAGGCTGAAGCATGCACTACCACTAATGACCACTAGTCACAACATCTCTGTAATGGAAAGTCTGCTGATATTCTATATGTTCCTTCTTAACACACAACATACATGCCAATAGAGTCCTGCAGGGACAGAAAGCCAGTGGGATCGTTCCACGGGATTTTGGATTATTGCAGAAAATAAACTCAGTGGCAAAACAAAAGTTTATGATACTGAAACGTTTTGTTCAGCGAGATAATCTTCACTAATGAACTCCACTTTATGATCTTTAAAGCGTAAATGGAATCAGCAGAAGTAAAAGGTTAACGTTAGGCTATAAAGGAACTACAGCACGGTCACATGACTTCAGCGTCACCACTGAGCTTCACTTTGAAGAGAATATAGATAGATATAGATATATAGACAGATAGATATAGATATATAGACAGATAGATATAGATATATAGACAGATAGATGTTTACACAGTTTCAACACAACGAGGCTGTGAAGGCCGACTAGTGAGTAGATGACTTTCCGTGTTCGTCATGAAGACATTAATGTCCGCGACAACCTCTGTAGTCTCATTTAGCCGCCTGTTAGCATCCGCCTTTTTTAAGACACGTAAAAGCTTCAAAATTGACGAGTGGGGTATCTGTGATCAGCTGTTAGATGTATTTGTTTTCAGTTGCCAGACAAATCTGTATTTTGGGATACAAGCGACAAATTCGTTTCCCATGTAAACCTCTGCATCATCAGTATATAAGTGAAAAAATGACTGTAATGTAATAGTATACTGAATATACTACATGCATTTTGTCCTGTTATAGTTTTTAGATCAGTATTTCCACTCAAAAAACTTCTACTAACAAGAAGTGTCAATCAAACTGCGACTTCTGAATGACAATCTCAACTGAAATTCCAATTTCCTGTCATTTTTTCCAGCTACGAGCAGCTCCTTCGTTTCCGTTGTGCAGTGTATTTTGGGACAATAGTGTCCATCATCAGACAAACAAAATACAGCAGATTTAATGAGCATGCTGAAATCTTTGAGATCCCTTTTGAAGTGTGAGGTGTGAACACACCACATACATGCTCTCTAAACCTGCTTCAAATTAGAATTAGGACAAGGGCCTGATTACCGCGGGTATGTAATGAACACATAACGCTGCCTCATAATGTAGGACGCCTCCCAACAGTGAAATCTTACAGTGAACAGTGAAAAGCTGTTGAATGTGGACGTAAGGAAGTCTCCAGCAGCCATGATTTAATTAAACTCGGGTTTGTCTTATTGTATTAGCTGCCGGGTGTCTGCACACTGGTCCAGGATCAGCGAGTCGCCTCCTCTCCGCAGGGAGCCTCACGTCTTTAACATGTCCCGTGTAATTGTCTGAATCTGGTTAGATGAAACGACAGTGTTGTACGAGGCTGAGAGACAGCTGGTTCGTATTCATGAACACCTTCAGTCACTGAGGATGTGTTTCATCAGGACGTGTGGAAGAAGAAGAGGAACAAAACACATAACAAGACATTTAAAAATGGATGTCTTGTGTTTTGGACTGTACTGGACTGTTGGTCTGCTTATCTGATCCACTTTAAGGCTGGTTACCATCCGGACCAAGTTGGCAGTTCCCCCGTCTTCACTTTATGTCAACAGCCGAGTTAGCAGTTGATTGAATACAGAGAATTTGTTAGTGACTTTGCACAACTACAGTTTAATATCACTAAGCTGGGTCCTGTGTTTTGGTCTGAAGGGCTGTTTCGACCCTCGCAGGGAAGTGAAAGTGTAGTTTGGCTCAGTTGTCTATCTAACATGACCTTGTCTTATCGCTCCGTGCAACAACATGACCTTTTGATTTTCACCGAGCTCATAGTGCATATTATATTATATTATTAAATTCTGTTTAATAAAATGACCACAAAACTGACATGAACCACAGACCCTTCACAGGATGACTGGTTGGTTTATCTCTGGGTGTACAATGAACCTGCCATGTATAGTCTGCTGTCTGTGCTGTACCTGGTGGACCTGAGGGGCTGGAGGTGGGGGGGGACTCTACACCGGACCTCCGCGATGCTTCCAGTTCGTATCTGTAACGACCTGTAACAGTCTCCCAGGATCGAACCTCATAATGCAGCTCTACGTCCTCTGAAAGCTGAGGATCATCTTGATTTCAGCTCCTGACGGGGAAATCAACAGAAACTGGGTTAATGTTTCAGGGAGCTGACGGAAAGCTCGGGGGAATCTGTCACGTGGGAGTCGACAGGAAGACTTCAAATCTCACGCAGACGAACAGACTGAAGGTTTCATCTTCAGGAGTGAAAGGCTGGAATGTGCTGAGACTCTGGCCTGCAGCCATAATCTGCGATTTAAATGTCGCAGTTGTTGTTTTTTTGAAGATGATCGTAAGATCTAAAAAAAAAAGCTTTTGCAAAAGGTTTTGTGTAACGTAGAAGCTCTAGTCGCAGTCTAAAGCGTTCTTATCTCTGTGGAGAGTAATTGGTTCAGTGCTTCAGGAGGATTCGCAGAGAAAAACCCGTCTGCTCCCGACATTAATCTTTAATGGAAGTCACTGACATGTCTGGATTCATTAAAGACCTTTGTAGGCCTTGTTATAATTATTAACTGCATGATAATAATGAAACTAAAGAGTCAAAGAAAGAAAAAGTGTTTCCACTCATCAGTTTCAGGATCAGAGGTTGAAGGGACAGAAAGTCTGACTATAATTCTGTGTTATAGTCACAAAATGCCATTAAGGTGCAGTAATGTTGTATTTTCATATAATACAATTTGAGAATTTACAAAATTAGAAAGTAGAGCAAACAATCAGTAACGTGTTGTACATCTTTAGTCATTTCTAGTGTTCAGATCAGGTCCATTCAGCAATTAGTGGCTGCAGTCAGTTCAGCTGCTCCAGACGAGTAATCAAGTAAAGAAGCAAACAAATGGGTACATATCTAAACTATTAAATAAGTAAATATGTGAGCAAATACTTTGTATAAGTTCATAAAAAGTGAGTGAGTAAATATCTATGTAAATGAAACATGTAAGTATGTAAATAAGTACATATCTATTATATGAGAATGTCACTAAGTAAATATATAAGTAAGAAAATATATAATAATGTAAGTAAATATCGTTTATATGTTGGAGTTGTTATATGTATGTAAGTAAATTTATATAAGTAAATAAATAAATGCAACTTATTTCTCTTGCTATTGTTGCAGCTGTTGCAAGAAATGTAATAAATGTGATAACACAGTGGAAATTTAATATTAAATAACGTTAAAACTACCCACATACTTAAGGTCACACAGCCTTTCAAAATAAAACCCCTCAGTAAGAACTGGGACATGTTGAAATTCAATCAGCTACAAACTGCTGCACAGCTCAGTTACAGTCAGAAACGTTGATCCTCAAGTATGAATCCAGATTTCTGATGTATCAAACAAGCCGATATTTGTTTGTTTGTTTGTTTGTTTCCCTGCAGAGCTGCCAGCCGGGTCAAGGTGACTGCTCCGGTAATGTGAGTGAGTCCTGGACTGCTGAGGACATGACTTTCTCCACATATTACTGATGTCAGGAACCCCTCGTCTCCTGGGGATGCATTAGGAGATTACATGGTCACCACAGGGTCTCGGCATGCAAAGTGATGAATTCATTTCCTGCTGCGTCCGCTCCTCCACAGCACAGAGCGGTTTGTACTTGGTTAATGATGATGGACTTTAAATGTCAACTGTCATACTGTACGATCGCGCCTGCAGCCGAGCAGAACTTCACTAGAAACTTTGCAGTTCCACCTTAAATCACCTGGCTGAGTACAAATATTTGCCAGAAGTTAAATGTTCAGGCAAACAGTCGTCCAGCAGCTGGATGTTAGCAGGATACAGAAAGTAGGATTCCCACTCCACCCTGATAAACTGCAGCAGCTATTAAACCATAAAGCCATGAGTGTTCGCAGCAGAGCAGTTTAAACATGACGCCAACAAAGAGGCCAACATCAATGAATCTGTAATCAATCGGCCGTTCATTTTAAAGCAAAGTGTGCTGTTTCCAGTCAGTTTTCTTTGTCTTATGTGACAGTAAAAGAATATCTTTGGTTGGACATTTTAACAATTTTCAGACCTTTTTTTAGGCCAATCAAGTAATCAATGAATCACAGATAATCAATGATGACACTATCATTAGTTATAGCCCTAAAAAGGTGTAGAGGTGTTGATTCTCAGGGAGTTCAGCAATATGAGCAACACAGTCTCATTACAAAAATCTATTACAGATTACATTTATGTTCAAATATGAAAAATACAAACTCAACGATACAGTCAGCTGTCACATGACATCAAAACATTTCATTATCTCAAAATAACTTATACAATATTCTAACATGGCCTTTTGTTTTATTCTTCAAGATTCAGTAATTAACTGAACCAGTTCACTTTAAATATATAACTAATTAACTTCTGATCTTAAAATCCAGCCTGGCCCCGTTGGTTTGGTTAATTGTTATATTAACCGTTGGCTTTTAGGACGGATTTGCTGAACATGAACATTGTGTTTCACACTGTTGACCTCTGGGTTAAAAACTGCAACCATGGCCCCTCTTGGCTTCCGTACTTGCTGATTTTTAATTCATACATTTTTAGGACTCATTAACAGACAAAAGGACTTGTTTGTTCTCTGCAGCGCGTCCTTGTGGTTGCTATAAACAGGCCTGTTGCAGGTCTGTGGGGATGCTGCCTTCAGGTTTGTTGTTTCACATACTGATATTTTCTGCAGACGTGCTGCCGTGACCTCTCTCTCCAGACTCGATTAGCATGGTTGATGAAACTGCCAGACTATGACACACTCTGGGCTCTGGACAGCATCCCCTCCCCCCCCGACACCGACAACAACAACAACAACACAGCCGGAGAATAACGGAGAGTACGTTAGAGGGACGTAATTACACAGTCGATGCAGAATCCATCAGTTTATATGATTTACTCTCATTACAGTCGCCCACGTTTTTAAAGGGAGGTCCCATCAGCCGCACTGATAACAGAAACAGTGACTTCATGGAGGTGTTACAAAGAACTCAGTGAAGAACTGAAGTAGTTTAGTGTGAAGTTTAGGAACTGAAAGTCCTCTTCCTTTATTTCAAACTTTGTTTTTCACTGTTTTCTGCTCTCTTACTGCCTCATGATGTCTTTCGTAAAGCTCTATACACTCACGGGGGTCAGAACTATCATTTATTTCGGGGTCCAAATGAAGTGGCAGTAAAGTAAATGTGACCTACAGACGCATCAAGCTCGTTCATCTAGCTGATCTTTAAGCCAATCAAATAGTTGTTGTATTATTGTGTATTATTGTACAGGTCGGCTTGATTGATCGTGACACATCAACATTTAAAGATCAGTTGAGGTTAAAGCTTCGCAGCAGCTTAACTTAGTGTCACATGATCTTCATCAGCAGGTGGAGTAAACCAGAGAAGTCGTGTGCACATCTACAGAACCAGGAGGTCTTCTTCAGGCAAATACCCACAATCCATAAAGTGCTGCTCTAAAGATCTGAGTTTGAACAGCTGTTCAAAGTCCATCTCCGACTTTTCAGAGCATATTTGACACATGAACAATGGAAAATGTGATCCAGATCAGACATGAAACCGTGTCCCTGTGCAGCTTTTGGACCTCCAGACTGATCTGAACCATCAGATGTGAACATCCAGATATGGGACACTTCCAGCAGGCGATGTGAACTCAGTCAGGTTTATTAGTTTCCTGGAAAGCCTCCTCTTCTATTTCTGTTACATGTTCGTACGTTTCACACACTTTGTGAACGTATGAACTGGTTTATGTCGGCTCAGCCCGCGTGCAGCTGTGTTTTGTACCACAGCTGCACGCGGCCGACGCTAATGTGACTAATTTGGTGGCGGTGGTGAGGGGGGGTGGGGGGGGGGGCGGTGACTGATGGATCCAGATTCCTGTTCCTGTACTAAAGCAAACAATGATGTCCTGAAAAGCCTGTTCTTATTTTTAGGGTCTGACTGTGTTTTTACGTAACGGGTCACAGTAATAAGAATAGCTCCATCAATCACTGGGGCAGCGCCGTCCAAACGCTCTGGGAACGCTGGGATCAGAAAACAGCTCAGTGTGCCAGAGAGGCCCGACCGGCCAAGACCACGTTTCCACTTCTACTGTCCAAAAACCGCTTCACTGGATACCAGAGGACCAGAGGAGTCCGTTCACTGTAGCGCAGTACACTTTATTACTTTTGGAGTATTTTAGTTTGAGGACACTTTTGACTTTGACTTTATTTTATTATTATTTATCTTCTTGTTAACGGTCACTTTGCAGATTTCAGACATTATTCTTGTGTCTGCTGTAAAGCTGCAGAGCTCTGTGTGCACAGATCTTCACTGGAGGAGGTTTGGTTTCAGTCTGAAGACAGAAAAGTGAAACAATGTGATGTAGTTTACACACATAACTACACCTACGTTCAGAAACCTGATACTTCCTGAACGACGACGCTGTCGTTTTCTGTCTTATCTTTGATTCTTGATGGATTCTTTGACTTTGACTCCTTGAACAAATCCTAATACTAATACTTGTTTACTTAAGTCACATTTTGCACGCAGGACATTTATTTATATTTATTTTTCCGTTGTGGTATTACTGTAACACTTTTATTTTCCTGGCAGGAGGGGGGGGCAGTGGGTCTCGGCTCTCTCTGTTCAGACCACATCCTCCACCCTCCTCAGTAATGGATCCACAAACACTCTATTGATTTTTCTGCCGAGCAGCAAAGGTCCCGTTCATCTTCACCTCCAGTTAATCGCAGGTGGCTCTTTATTCTCTCTGATGGTGAGTTCAGGTGTGAAGAGACTCACCTGTCAGCAGCCACTCTCACACTCACAGGAAGAAACACAGGACCTGTTGTTCTTCTCACAGTATCAGCTTCATTCATCAGTTCATTAATGATTCATCTTCTTTTTCATGTAAAGAGAAAGCTTCCACAGTATGTCACCTCCTGCACTCTGTCAAACTGTTATTATTATAAATTAATATTCATAACATAATAAATATGCACAAGAAAAGTATAGTATATATATATATATATATTGATTTGTATTTTTACTATAAAAAAATACACTATATTTTCTTTTTGTGGATTAAAACTTTGAATGTTTTTCATTTGGTTTTAACACGTGATGCTGATCTTTACACTTGTGTATTGTTCCTTGAACATGGCCTCTCGGTGTAACAGAGCTGCTTTGCTGAAACGTTAAATGAATAAAACAGATGAGGAAACGCCTCAGTTTCTCTGTGAGGTCTCAGATGTAAACAGTGATTGCATGAGAGGCACAAACATGTTGATATTGAACATAATTCAGGTGTTCTGGGGTCAGCGGCTGCACGCCGTGAGGCCATGAGAGGTGGCAGCGGGCAGCTTGTTGTGGTGAAACCTCCGACTCGCTGATGGAGGCGATGACATAACGGCTGCACACGGTGCAGGGCGGCGGCCCGCAGACCCGTGCCAGCTCCGGGCCATGTGGTGAGGACGGGCTGGTCTGCACAGGAAGTGACTGACGACAGGACGATGAGTCGGCACATTCAGGACTGACTCCACAAAAACAACTCTGTTATTCAACACAAGACATGGAAAACTGAAATACTTGATTTACTTTGCTCTCTGTGGTTTTATATATCGTTAAGTATTTTAAATCCCTGTTTCTGTGCCAGGAGCTCAATGATCTGTGACCTCCGCTCGGCTTCGGTCCTGCGTCTTGACTATATGTATAAAGTCTTTAATAAGGCGACAGTAACCACACCTATACCACACCAATAAGGTTGAATCAAATCTAATCTAGAAGAAAATATAGAACAGAATTATATCATTTCATTTCGTTCAAATGTGGTCACTTCCTCTTTCTGTGTGTGTGGTTCAGGCAGGTGGAGCAGGAACAAAGCTGGAAGCTCAGCTGGCGATCTGAACGGCCAGCGGTCACACGAGGAAGTGACCTCATATACTACTGAATAATCATACGTGAATCCCGGGAATCGGAGTCCCAGCAGGTCTGAGATGTACATGCAGCACTGCGTTGTCTCTGAGGGGATGATTGTGACTTAACGCCTGCAACTCCAGAGGAAACTAGGTTTAATTCACAGCGGGGGGGGGGGGGGGGGGGGGCTCACCTGCCATGCCAGACTGTCAGTAGCCGTGGCAACCTGGGCCGGTCCTCTCTGCCTCCCAGCAGCAGACACTGGCCTGTCACATCCCATCACACAGTGAGCGCAGGCCGTCAGGGTGTTTCAGGTGTGATCTGAGGCGTCCAGCTGTGGTCACAGCTGCTTCACATGCAGAAACATGATGTAATGAAGACCAAACGAAGAGGAGTCGTTCAGGCTCATCAGGAGGGAAATCTGAGGTTGACTGAGACGTTTCTCTGTATGCTGACGATTCAAGTTTGTTCAAAATGTGAAATGTCCAGTGGACAATAATGTCTCGTTATATCTGAGTAAGACTGAAACTATTTTATTTGCCTCAAATAGGAAACTTCCAGATTTCTTAATGTCACCTGCAGAGGAGTTACAATAAAACACACTAATAACAACGCTTTTAAACACTGACTGTAAAACATCTGCTGCTGTGTGTTTAACTCCTCTCTCGCAGGAAACGGTTGCTGGTATTGAATTCAGCTTTATGTGGCCGGCACCTCTTTATAATTGCTTCTCCTGAACGGCTTGATTGGGGTCATCTCACTGTGGGTAATTGTAATAATTGTATTCTCCTCTGCTCATTATGCAAAGCAGAGAGGCTGCAGCGTCACAGCGAGGTGAAGAAGAAGGAAGATGCTGTAAAACGTTTTCACTGGTCAGTCGTTCATGTTCCTGCAGGAAGTGATGAGAACTCTTTATTTCTATTGTTAGATACCTTTAAGATGGAAGGTCAGGTAATTAAACAAACGTGGATATAGAAATGAAAAGTGAACTCCAACAGTGTCCAAAACTCAGAACCAGAACATTTTGTTAAAAGACAGATCACATCCACAGCAGACGTCATGTGACCAGTAAGCTCAGATCAATAAATAACAACCGAATAAGAATAAAACCACCTGTCGTCCTCAAGCTGTCATATATCAGAGAGAAGACCCAGTGTGAGGATTTTCAAGACCAGGTTTTGGATCAATAATGCAGGAAGGTGTTATTTGACAGGTTCGGAAACATCTGGACTCAGGACTGCATTTTCAATTGTTTCCGTTAATAAAAACACAAAGAAATGTGGGAGAACAAGCCGTCCAACAAAAACTGCAACCCAAAGTCGTCCTTCCAAAATACAACAAAGAACTTGAAGATGATTCTGGTTAGCAGGTGACGTTAGCGTTGATGAATCACTGTTTATGCTCAGTCAGTTGTCTGAGGATGCTGCTGGTCCTGCTGCAGAGGACAGGAGGCCGGACGTGTCTCAGATGTGGACTTCTAAAGCTGCCTTCTCCCGGGACGACTGTAACGTTAATTAATGAACGGGTAATGAAATCAGCTGACATGTACAGACGGCATGTCGCAGAGCGAAGGTGAACCAGGTCAGAAGATTTCAGAGTTTCTACATCGCATCTCCACTCTGGGTCAGAGGTCAGAGGTCAGAGGTCAGGCTTTCTGCTCGTAGAAACAAACAAAGGATGAAGCAGCCGATTGGTGACGGAGGCGGTGACACCCTTTTTCACACACCTGTATGTTGCAGGTTGAGTCATACGTACATAAAACACAGAGTAACCGTCCTTTCTCGGTATGTGGAGGGTGAATCTTGTTTTAGCCACAGCACCAGTGTCATGCAGAGAGGCTGATTAAAAGATTAATAAAAACTCTGTCCTGTGTTTTGGCTTCTGGACTTAATGAACTCTTGTAATGAGAGAGTTTGTTTGATGAATCCACAGAATCCGTCAAAGTGTGAGGCAAAGAGACACTGCGAGCGTTTGCATCAGCAGCATTAAAACAATCATAAAACTATCACACACATTGAAAACGACGCTCTCTTTGCCGCATTTGAAGTGAAGAAATTCTATTCGAGGCTCCTCGCTTCACTCTGCTGATGGACCATCGACCTCTGACTGCAATTTCTGACCCTCGTGTCGTGGTTTCAGGAGCATCACAGCTCTGGGATCTGCCTGTACGTGTCCACGAGTGCCACATCAATCACAGGAGGTGGCTGCTGGCAGGCTGTTATAGCTTCTATTACCCATCACACACCAGCTCATATCATCTATCTGAGACCAGTGGCCTCTGCTGCAGTAACCTCAGCCCATGTGAGGAAACAAATGCACACTTTAGCAGTCATGTTGAGGTTACAGAGAACGAGGGGCCGGGGGGGCGAGGGCCACGAGCCAGTGATGATTCATAAAAGCCCCCCAGGCTCCGCTGTGCTGATGAACACGTGAAACACATACATGGACAGAACAGAGACTGTGGACTACTGCGAACAGGAAAAGGCCCCATCCATGTCATTTTCCCCTTAAAACACTTTAAACACTTTAAATCACTCTTCTTTCAAGGACCAAAATCAAACCTCATCTCCACAAACTGCTTCTTGTCGTCTCCACCCTGAGGTTTAGAAACCCTGAAACCGACACAGATGTTTTACTTTTGTTGTTGGTGACATTAACATTACATCTCCTTCGCTGCCTGTTTATGTTCAGTGTTTCACAACATGTCGCTCATCTCTGGTCACGTTCTGAAGTTCGTTGTCCTGATGGATCCTGGTGAGCTGCTGCTGTGGCTCCTCATGCAGTACATGTACATACAGTACATACAGTACACACAGTACAGAGTTTTCTCCGTCGTGACGGCAGCGAGGCTCGATGATCCATGATCATTTCTGGAAGTTTGATGATTTGTCTTTCTCCTCATCTTCCTCCTGAGGCTCTGCGATCATCATCAACACAAAAATCACATTCAATTTGAAGAATGCAACATTATACAGTTTCCTGTAACAACAGTAACTCGGTTCAATCTGGTGACTCAGAGTCGATTTGGAAAGTTTGAACTCTGGTTCCCTATAAAACACAACCCAGAGCACCATAGCAACCAACCAGAGGACACCTCCAACCAAATCAATAAAGGCAGGTCGGTTCTGTTCCCTGCTGGAAACAGGCTGAACAGACAATCACATGCAAGGAGTTCACGCTTAAATTCATCCCTAAACTTATCTGCACATTTTACCTGAAAGAAGCCATAAAGAAAAACACATTCACCCACTAAAGCACTCAAATGATTTGCAGCATTTCAAAGAGGAACAGCACACGTTCGTCAACACGGCAGCAATGAAATTCAAACTTCAACGTGAGACTACGCCCACAAAACCAAAACTAGGAGCTGAAAGAGGTTAAAATGCTCCGTCGAGCTGCAGACTTCTGATCTCTGTGGGTTTGTTACTGCTTTCACATCTTATCATTTTGTTATTTCCAAATCTAAAATGACTCGACCTAAACGTACCACAGGCTCGGTGCATTGAACAGACTGAGGCTCTGCATGAAGTCCAAGGTCTTTATGGGAGAAAACAGTCGGAGCAGAACGTCCGCTGACTGCTCCAGAAATATCCTCCATATCCTGATTACAGTTTATTGAGCGGCTGCGAGATAACGTATTGAACGGATCACTCTGCATCAAGTGGCTGTCCTGTCTTTTTCTCAGACTTTCAGACGTCCTCTGTCTCAGGTTTGTCTTTCACCTCCTTACTCCTGTCCTCACTGTGGTCTGCAGCAGGATACAACCTGAAACTCAAACCCTTCGTCCTTCCTCGCCTTCCTGCTCTGACCTCCTGCTGAGACGCACGTCTCTTTGAACAACCTTAGAAGTTTGTTTCATTAACTCTGGACTTTTGTAGTCTGTCTTGATCATCTTGAGATAAAACCTCGACAGGGCCGACAGATACACGCTATGCAATGATAATGACTTATATATAATAGTTGAGATATTCCCGTCCGGACCAAAGTGGTAGATCAACAGACAGACATCAACATCCAGAGAGATATTTCACTAAAAATCAACAATGTCAACCGCATTGTGGCGCTAGAGGAAAAGTCAGGGGATCACCAAAGTTCATACGATTCTTCCTTTGAGAACAACGAACGTCTGCACCAAATTTCAGTCCAATCCATCCAATAGTTGAGAAGATATTCCAGCAAAGTGACGGATCCACTTTGACCGAGACCAACTCACACTGCCAGTCCTAGAGCAACACCGCTAGCGTGGCTACGACTCAGAGCGTGTCTGCTTTTATTATGGTGAAGATGTGTTATTGTGATGTAGCTGATTGGAAAATTCTCTTTGGGCAAAAACAAATGGGAATGTAAGATGCAATTCCAGCCACATTCCAGGTCTCCTGGAAAATAAGAGGCACCACTTCTACAACAAAAAAACATCTTTGTTTGTCTTGCTAGCTTACAGCAGTGCAATCTACTGCTCCGAGCCTCCTTAAATCTGAATCACTCTCAGATGTTTCGCTTCAGGCAGCAGTGATGAGGGGGAAGCAAAGGGCGAGCTGAAGCTAACAATTAAGCAGCCTTTGCTGGATCTTCCTGTCCAGAAGATGATAATTATCGGAGGCAGAGAGACACTCTGCAGCTGATCCGCTGCCCTGTGTCATTACACCAAGTGGGAGCAGAGCCGAGAAAACTGGAGAAAGTGAGAAAAATACAGGCTGAAGGGAAATAAAACAGAGGACACGTCAGAGGTGGAGATGTTAGCGTCTTGATGCTAGCTGTCTCTCAGCAGACTTATGGAATCTACTGGATGTCGGGAGCTGCCGGTGAAGGTGTCGAGTGTCGGCTGGAGGTGAACCCCCGTCGACCCTCGACCCCGGAGACGCCCCGGCCCCCCACTCTTCTTACTCAACAGCTTCAGCCCTGCGTGAGCTTTGGGTTTCCCTCCTCTGGAAATAGCTCAGACAAATATGTGTGGACCCCCATCACAAAGTAGCACTGCTGCTCCGGTTCATCACTGTGGAGATGAGAAACAATGCTGCTGCCCCCCAGGAACACAGGTCCATGAAGGCGCTTTGTTTTCTTTATTTCTCACAAAACATTTCTAAATCTATACCAACCGATGCCACGATCGAGAAAGGAAACAGATCATTGCATTTGCAGAACAACTACTGAGCTGTTGTATCGTAACCTGCAGAACAATGTTACTGATGTGCAAACACAGGGTCATTACTGGAGGTAATACGCTAACATTAGCTTGCATTAGAGCAGACAAACACACTGTGAATGCATTACACTTAGACTTAAAATGAAGTTGTTACTTCTGTTGAAAGGCATTCTGGGTAATGTAGGAAAACTGAAGTAGAAGCAGAGAAGGCCGGCAGGACGGAAAGAGGTCCAGAACTGAAACAACACTTTTTCAGCGGAGTGCAGCGAGCATTAACTGATGAGATGTAACTTTGTCAGATGATGAACAGAATGGATTTTTCTTTTAAATTAGCTGCCGGTGACTGACAGCTGACTACGCCCCCCCGGCTGGAGTCCCGGAGGAGGGAGCTGACAGATGTGACAGATGTGATAGATGGTTAGTAATAAACTGTTGCCTAACAAACACTGAAGGTTTCTGTTCAACAAAACAGCATCCGAAGTGAGACAGGAGGGGACGGCCGCTGATGTGTCGAGGCTTTTATTGTCACGCAGGCAAAGCCTGGTGTCACACTGGAGAGGGGAGGAGGTGGGGGAGGTGGGGGGACTCCATGTCCTTGTCAAGGACCTAATTACCTGCAGCAGGAGTGGAGGGGAGGGGAGGAATAATACAGAGACCTCTCATATTCTTATTTCCTGAATCAATTCTGTGTGACAGATCACTGTTTCGCTTTTTGAGACAGTTTAAGATCTGTCCTGGGGTCAGTTTAGACCTTCATTTACATTCATACATAAACTGTTTTTATATATGAAACTCAGACAAGACAAACTCAGTTTTTCTCCAAATATTTAGTCCTATGTAAATTATTGCTGTGTTTTTGTGCTGATATGATCGGGTGCAGCACACATTTGGTCTCTGCTAACATGCTCACAATCATATTGCTAACATGCTGATGTTTAGCAGGTATAATGTTCACCATGTTCACCATTTAGCATGTTAGCATGCTAACAGTAACTAATCAGCTGTGAACACAGAGTCCAGCTGAGGCTGATGAACGTCATCAGTATAAACCGAAGTGTTGGACACATGAACATGTCGACCTGATGGTGGCGCTAGATGAAGAGTCAGAGGATCACCAGATCCGTGAGGCGTTTAAAGACCGTCCGAGTTCACAGTGATGTGGCGTGTTGACCCCTCAGACAGACGGGGGGTTAACTATCAGCAGATGTATGACACCACTAATGGGAGGTTTTTAGCAGAACAATTATCCTCTAATTTTGTCTTTACGCTGAGACACCGACAGTTATTATCCCTCAGTGCTGTCACGATTCATTCATCATAGCAGGGCACTGATGATAGAATATGCATTGATCTTCTCACACATCTGTATTTCGGGCAGTAAGGTGGGGACGAAGTGGGAAAAACAATATCTTTTTCTTTAGCTCTTCTTTTAGAAGCTGCTGTTTGGAGGAGGAAAGGAGGAGATCCCAGGTGACACTGACTTCCTGTTTCAACAGGTGAAGCTTGCGGTTAGCTTGCGTGTTACATTGAATTTACACTCTGTCACAGCTGTGGGCTGTATAATTCAGGCATGTAGCTGCCGATAAACAGACTGGTGTCTCGTCTGTCATCAGTGTGTGATGTCAGCGCTCGGGTCATTACCGCCTCCGACACCATTTGCAGTTTTGTGAAGAAAATCAGCTTCAGCAGTTTTGTTTTCTCGGAGGGCTCCCGGGCGTGGAGTCTTCCTTAGAGGCGTGAACGGCGCGCTGACGGGCGGGGGACAGGTGCAGTCAATCCTCTAAGTATAGACCCCCCCTCCCTCACCACCACCAGCCAAGCATTCCTGCCTCGTCGCTCGCTGCAGGGACAACAATACAGAGGCTCAGATGACGGACGCTGAAAAGCCTCCAAAAAGCTGGATGACACTGCTCCTTCCATGCTATTCATTTCAGAAAGTTGTGGCTGGAGGTTTAAGTCATAATACTGAGAGATGATGAGATCCTGAGGTGCGTTCAGGGACAGTTACCAGAGCCGGATCAAACATTCTTGGGCCTTAAGCAGCCGCTATCACCTCCCTGTGTGCAAGACTGAATTGTTTTTACAGTTTTACTTATAGAGCTTCATATGACATCCACTTTATCTTTTATTATTTATTTGTTGGTTGTTTCTGAACACAATGAAAACCACTTCCCAACATGCTGCCCCTTGATGAGATGCTGATGAGCTGCTGACTGACTCCTGTTCACTGTTGATCATGTAACAGAAAGAAGTATTCAGGAACATTATGAGGGCCAAAACAAAACTGACACATCATGAACGAATGTTCGTTATTCGAGCAGGTTACAAAGACGTGAAAATATCGACACCGACATGAGAACATCGACCGACATCAAGACAATGAGACGGTGAGCTGATCAGACGTGTTCTCTCCCTGCAGATCATCTGTAGGACAAAGCTGTCGCTCCTCTGCTGCTCTCAGACAGGACTTTATCTAAAGAGCTGAGCGCGTCACATCTTCTTTTTCTATCTGAGGAGCTTGTCACATCTTTTTAAGATGCTTAGTGACTTAAACAGACAGACCAGACAGAAACTTCCTGCATACAAAACAGCAGTCAGGATCTCCCTTTAATCCGCTGTAACTGTGGTGCAGCTGGTCAGATGTCCACATCATCGCAAATATGAATCTTCATCGTCTCAGGCAGCCGTTTCCTCAAGACTCTGCAACAAACTCAGATCTCAGCAAACCATCAATAAGCTTCCACCTCATCGTGTCATCGTGATCATTTCCCTCATTTGTATCTGAAGAAAAGAAAGTGGTCTGGTGGAGCCATGGCAGCGTTCAGAGACACACAGGGACATTCTGCATGGATAAAACATTACTGATTAAAACCAGAGAGCTTCTGAGTGACAGCAGCCTGTTTACCTTTAACATCAGGTATTAAAGGGAAGGTGTTATTGATCTGCAGCTCAGTGAGTCGGGGAGAGAAAACGCAGTGACCAGCAGGTAGAAGGCTTCAGAGTGAAGGCGGTGTTCACCACATGATTTATGGGGGTTTAGATTGAAAGTGAGACCCCCCCCCCCCCTCGCCTGCTCTGAGCACATACATGTACATGAGCACACACACATACAGTCGGTGTGATTGCAGTAATGCAGTGGAGCGTTGAGGAGGGGTCGTCCTTGTCTCTCTGCAGCCGCTTTATTTCCTGACATGCAGCCTCTGACTTCATCGTCTCAGTTTCAGGGAGGGAGGAGTGAAACGGCACAGAACGGCACGGCACGGCACGGCTCCTCTGCAGTCAGAGCCAATTTACCACAAGATCTCACCGCAAATGGTGCAAATCTGACAAAATGGCCTGATTCTAGATGACGTTCTGGATGCATCGAAGCCTGCAGACGTTCGTGCTCCCAGAATGCTGATAATGTGGACTGGAGGGACGTTTCTGAATGAAAATACGATCTTTTATACAAACAGGCCTGTTTGTTCTCAGCAGGCGGTGGTTTACACTCCTGTTTGTTTGTTTGTCTGTGTTTTAGTTGGATTTCCAAAGTGTTTGAAAGAGATTTGGTGGAAAGGCCGTGGACAAAGTAACAAGCTC
The DNA here is from genome assembly GCF_043641665.1 of Enoplosus armatus. NCBI lineage: Eukaryota > Metazoa > Chordata > Actinopteri > Centrarchiformes > Enoplosidae > Enoplosus > Enoplosus armatus. Next base: position 1,051,422 of record NC_092201.1, on the reverse strand, counting down.
ACATATGCGTTTGAGCTCTTTGAGTGTTTTCTGCTTTCAATTTAGAAAATAAGCTTTGTCTTGCTCTTCTTCTGAAGGGAGCCATAAAAAACACGTCTTCATCACTTCTGCACTGCATCCCTGGTCAGCTGTCAGTGAGAACAACGGCAGCCATTTGATTTCATCACAGACGAAATGTTCGATCTCATCACGTCAGTTTGCAGCAGGTGAAGGATTCACTGTGATCCAGAGTGAAGAGTTCACTCCTCGCCCTGGTTCACTCTTTGATGTGTCGGATGGTGACGTTGTCGTTGGCTGACAGCATGTCACCAGCGGTGGACGTGTCTCCGGCCCTGTTAGATGGTTCACTACCCGCCGCCTCCATGAACACCTTCGCTCTGACTGAAGTGCTGCTTTTATTGACAGGAGAAGATTCTTATTTCCTTAAACTTGAACAAGTCTGATCAATAATCAGCACACTGATCTGTAGAGTGCAGATGGTCTGTTTCAGCATGAAGCCTGTCTGTTGGCTGGTTTGAATGTGCACTACAAATTCTGATGAGTGTCATGTAAAGATGAAAGATGCAACACCCCCCTGTGAGATGTTTTGTTGTGTTTGTACACTGAAACAGCAGCTGATGCCTGTTGGAGAGTGAAGCGAGCTGCTCTGCTGTTATCCTGCCGAGTCTGTTGTTGCATTAGGATCTTCCTTAAGACAACACTAACTCACACTCACTTCTCTTGGTCAATGCTGCCCAGGCGTGTTCTGCTATCTAGATGACTTTACACAGATGAGCGTCAGTCAGACTCGTCTTTGTTTCGTGATGAGTGACGGCCCGTTTTTTGGTTGGTTGATGCTCATAAAAGAATTTGCTAAACAAACACGGAGCAGGAAATAAGACACACCTCTGTTAATCATTTGAATGGTTATGGGGCTTTAGCATGCAACGGTGATCCGATAATCCAGTCAATGATCAACTCCTCCATCGATCGGCGAACAGTGAGGACTCAGTTCATGCTGCTGCATGTGGACATTCTCTCAGACGTACAGTTGAAGGCTCATAATAATCCTGATCTGAAGGTACTAAAGGTTACTGACGTCAGCTCAGGAGGAGAATTGATTTTGAGCGGCCAGATAGTGCAGGTGGGAAGCTGGTGAGGGATCAGACAGAGTATGTTGTCCTTCAGTTTGTAGTGGATTGTTTTGCTCTCCTCTGCCTCTGGACGATTGGCTGCCCAGTCTCTCCTCTTCTGCTGACCAATGAACTCCCTCCTGAAGTCCGGAGTCACTGGCTGGTCTCTTCACACTACATGTTAGCACTTACTCTCGTCTCATTTCCTGAATTTAAAAAGAGTCCTAAATAGTTTCGATGTAACTCTCTAACTCGCTTTTAGATGCTTATTTTGGAGGATTCCAGCTCTAGTTCTTGTTTCTATTGAGTTCTTATTGTTTGTCCCCCAAATGCATGTGATGTGATGTGAAAGGTTTCCCTCTTCTGCACACCTGGTTAATGTTATACTCTACTTTTTATTTTTTATGGCTTTGTGACGAACAATGATGTTTTTCTATCATAGAGTCATTTTTTCAGGTACAGGTACAATTATTGTATGTATTTAAGTCTGTTTGCCTTCTTTACTATAAATTGAGGTTCACCTGCTGGATTGTACGAACGTCCCTGCCTCCTGTTGTCTGATTGGCTGTCAGCCGCTCTGTGTCTCTCCTGACATCGACTGTCTCCTTCTACATTACATTAGCCCCCCCCCCCCCCCCCCCACAGCTGGGACCCTGCGGCACAAATGAAGCATGCAAATGTGGCATTAGACACAGCGTGGTTAAATAAAGCTTTCCTATAACATACATATACACACTGATCCTTCCCTCCGCATGTTCATGAGATGTCTCCTGCTTGTGATCTTGTTTGGTTCACCAGAGAGACGCAGATTCTGGTTGTAGCAGTGAAATCCTACCAGGTTTCTGAATCCTCATCAAAGCAGTCAGAGAGAAGCTTGTCTGCACGGGGAAGAGCTTTTGGTAGCGACTCAGTCTTTCCTGTTCCGCTTCTCTTTGAGGTTTCAGAAACAAAAGCCGCAGGAGAGACTCGAGCTCTCAAGGTAATAAAACTGTACAGGAGGAAGCACGTCTGCGAGTAATTAGTGCCGAGCTGAAAATCCCCCTAAGATGAGTAATGTGTCTAATATCAGGCATATTCTTTCAGTATTTGTGCTTACACAATGTTGATTAGCTTCTGATGGTCCACTGAACGCCGTCCACCAGGCAGATACACACTGCTCTCCGTCTTCACCAGCTATTTCGTCCGTTAGTCTTAAAACAAGTGGAAAGAATCTGTCAGCTGGATGATGTTTCAGCCTGATTCCAACACAAACAGTTGGACTATCTTGAAACAATAAAGAATATGAAATCACAGATTACTGAGGCCTGCAGGTAACATTTATTCAATGGCCAGAAGTAAATGGACACTCCTGTCTGCCTTTTCTGGTTTGGCCTGGGCCCAATAAACAGGGCTCTTAGTGCTGCAACACATAATGATATTTATTTATATGTGTGTATACAAAATGCATATTCAACAATGTTTATTATGTTGATTCCAGGACTGTATGTGGTGACGAAGCTCTCCGTCTCTTACTGGACATCCTGCAGCGGCTTGAATCCCGTAATCAGCTGTAGTTTATAGCTAATAAGGGATGAGGGCTCTGCCAGCCGTTCAGACAGGTGAGAGCCTTCAAAAGCTAACCATATTTTTCAGCCCCCCCATCATATTAAAGCTTTCAGCCCCACTGACAAAGGGAATGCTGGTTACCAGGCAACACACACTCACAAACTGGAGGGACGAGCAGGTGCCGAGGACTTCTGCTGGTGGGAGGCGAGCGACGGTTGGCACAAACATGGCTTTCATTGGTCAGCGTGGCTATTTTTATCGCCGAGCCCGTCCCATGAAGAAAAATATGGCCTGAAAAGAAAGTTCCACAGTGATGACTGTTGTCAAAGTTGACCCGGGGTGGAAGGTTTCACTGAGCTTTAAAGGGCAGAAAGAGCCCGCTTTGGACGGACACCCCCGTGCCTGAATGTGATAATGTGTGAGGATTGACACTCTGACAGCTGGAGGATTAAAGTACATAAAAAATAAAAATACATGAAAACCTTCTGATAGCTGGCACTCCCTGTTTCCTTACAGCAGTGGTTCCCAGCCAGGAGTACTTGTACTCCACTGTGTCCTGCTGCTACGTGGGAAGATTGTAGAGTAACTCAGCTCATTTAGAAACTACAGATCGAGTCAGCTGTAACACCTGAACACCACCTGCAAGCTAGTTAGCGTGCCAGCAGAACATTCAACGAATGTAGTCATTTGATCCATTATTGATATAAAAACGTTGATAAATGGAGAACGTATGACCAAAAAACATCTATCTTTACGGTGCAGTAAGTGGGAGTAAATACCTGTGTGTGTGTGTGTGTGTGTGTGCTTTCAGCTGCTGGCGGACATTTTGTAATTACAAACGAGCGGTCAGTGAGGTTCTGCCCTTTCAAATTGCCAGGTGGAGCTTCAGAGTAAATATAGTTTAGCCAAAGTGCAGATGGAAAATAAAAAGACAGGAATGATCTGACAGACCTGATGATGGTCGGGACCAGCAGCGTAGTAACAGTGGATAATAACAGGAAATCAAAAGAGAACGTGTGAAACAGACGAGGAGTGCCGAGTTAAAAGGATTCAGGCCTCTTAAATGAGGCAACAGTTGTGAGGTGGAAGACAGACTCCTGCTCTGCGCAGATTAACATCTATGATGTTGTTGGACTTGATATGTTAATGTGTGTTGAGGATCCGATCATCACCTTCACTGAGCTGCAGCTCTTTGACATGATGATGTGTACTTATTGTGTTCTGAATCGCTTCATACATGAAGAAGAAGACAACACACACCTCCTCATTTAATAGTACTGTTAATTACTCGGACATTAAACTGTTTTTGGGTCATCTGGCAGGTTTTTTTGCAGCAAGCTAACGTTAGCATTCTAATGACTGTCAGCGTACATTTGGTAGCTAACATACAGTAAATCTTTGTTTATTATAAATAGTACCCCGTATGTAACTAACCAGATGTGTTTGTGTTTTAGATGAAGAAATCTTGTTGTATTATTAAGACGAGTGTGAGCAGTTCAGGTGCTAATAGCTCTGCTGGGTGACTTTAAACCCCCCATACCTGGATCTGGACCTTAATCTGGTAAATTGAACAAACGTGCAGCTTCCACAGCTCCACACTGATCCATGAGATTAAAACCAAACTGCTGCCTCCTGTAAATGGATTTCACTCTGGGGTCAGATGTCAGGAAAAGTCCCTGCATGGACACCACGGTGAGGGGCTAATGTGGATCTACCAACTACAGAAGAGGAGCTGCAGCTGCCAATAAATATGTTTCGACTGTGACATGAAGTCCATAACGTGTGTTTGTGGTGCTCGCGAACATTTTTTATTTCTAATCGTTGTGGCTCCTGCTCAACTTGAGTCGTCTCCAGACAAGAACAACATCTAAATAAAGTTCAAATTTGGCAAAATTACGATGAAGTAGTAAGTTTTCAATCCTCAGTGCTACGAACAGTCGGTCGTTTGCTGCTGCTTCTTAATTAAAGAAGCTATTTCAGAGGCAGCCGTCAGTCATCGCTCCATTGAAAGATCAGGGTCGGGGGTCGGGGGTCACTACCACACACTGTGGGTCACATTTATAACTTGGGGATGTGGTTTAATTGCAGCATGAGCGGAGCCATCACTTGTTTGAAGGCGGTGAATCCTTTAAAGTTTGAGACTCGTTGTCCTCTCGGGTTCTTATGGATGTGTTTAAAGTTTTCATCACTGAAGCTGCAGAGAGAAAGAAGAGAAAGGATTCTGCTTTGACTCCTGATGGGCACACAGCGAAGTATTTTTACAGTTATTCCTCGAGTGTATTTCAGGAGAAATGTGATGCTTCTGTGGAAATGATCACAGCAACGTAACATTCATCCATCATACGTTAAAGTCTGATGCTGACACTGCTGCTGTGTTTCCTACATGGTGATGAATGAACAGGTGATGTTTCAGCTCATATATCTGACTTAAGATGGCATTTATTTTACCTTAACAAAGAGTGCAAGAGGTCAGCAGTGTGCAGGCAATTTTGTGACATTCAAATTCCAAAGAAAAAAGAGCTACGTGTCGTGAAACATAGCGAGAAACTGGCTTTGCAGATTTGATAATTGTGATTTATTTGATTTATTTCTGTATACATCTAATATTCTCGACGTGCTTTTCTTCATTTTCATCATTAATTTAATGTCTTAATACCTTTTCTACAGTCTGGACAGTTATAGACATATTATCCAATAATGATAATAATTAGCTGTAATCTGTAAAAAGTGACATTAGACCGACTGAGTTTCTGTTTCTGCACTGAAGCCTACAACATCATCTTTCCACCAGCAGCATGTTTGCTTTGGTTTGTCATTTCCATCTGTGAGTCATAAGCTCAGTGTTAGAGCCTCTCCCCATCATGAGACGGTCGTCTGATAGTTTACAGAAGTGAAGAACAACATAGGTGCTTGTCTTCCTCGCAGGTAAAACAAGGCCGTTCTGTCCTGTCCGGGCCGACAGGTGCACTGTGTACATTGGACTGCGGCCTGAGAAGTGCTGCCAACTGCAACTAGGGCGCACATTTGGCAGGAAGACAGCAGCACTGCAGCCGCCCTCAGACCGGGATGGAAAAAACATAATGAGCATAAATAAGCAGGCGAGCTCCGAGGGCAAACATGGCTCCAGTGTTATTTCCTTAAACAAGCAGGCAAGTGGCCGCTGCTCTGAGAGCGTCCTCTTCCTGTGTAAACAACAGCAGGCCAGACACACCCTGCAGTTTACTTCCTGTCAATTAGGTAAGTTCAAATTAGGTGTAATTAGGTGAGCCTAAAAATGAACCTTCAGGCTGAACTCAGGAGGCAGGTTTAGTTTCAGGACCACTGACGTTTTGGGCCAATAAAAACTATTATATAGAGCGAAAATAACTGAATGGAAACACATCGAATGACTGTTTCCAAACATGAATAGCATCAAATGTGTTGTTTGATTTCATTAACATATGTAGGATCATAACTTTAAAAGCAGTGGAAATAAGAAACTGTATTGATCTCCACAAGGTCTCTTTCCTACAGCAGTAAGCAGGTAACAGACATGGAATCAAGTAAATAAACATTACGTTAAAAATATGTATATTATATCCATTATAACATAATACAAGCTAAATGCACTTGTACAGAGCCTGGAGGGAGTGATAGAGAAACATGTATTATATGCACAAACAAACAATCATCTCATATAATCATTTATGAGCAAATTATATTTTTAACATTTCTCATGACAATGTTGTGCAACAGGTAAAATATGGAACATATCTTCGTTTCAGCATCCAAAACAAAAAGGTCCGTACTGTGTGACATCAGCGGGTCTCAGGTCGGACAGCTGAAATAGATCCAAGACGTGAAACTTTAGACGAAGTCTAAAGGCAGAATGGACAGGAGACGCTTCCAGATCTCAGGTTACACTTCCTGGTGGAAGAGAGCCGAGCGAGCTGCTAAAAGGTTTGTGATCCAGAGTTTATATCAGAGAGGTTGAGTCCTGCGCTGAGGGTGAATGTGGACTGCAGGCTTGACAGACAGCTGTTTGTGTGGGAGGATTATGTTTCACTGCATGTGATGATGAGCTCTCTTTGAAGTGAGAGCTGGGGTGAAAATTTAAGAAAACTCAAGGCTTATGCGTGACAGACTTAATGCTAATACTCAAGAGACTCCACAAGCTTTTTACTTGCAAAACACCTGGATGAAGTTTCGCTGACTGTGCGGCAGCAAAAGGTCAGACGGGGTCAAATCCCAAAGCCAGCAGGAGAAGAAGAGTCGCCTCACTCAGCGCTGCTGCTGACGCTGCTGACGCTGTTGTCACGAACACGTTGACACATCGTCACATTTCCAAGTGGAAACCAAACAGAAACAAACATGTCGAGCATGAAGCTGTGACTGACCTGTGGAGCGATGAGGAGGCTGTGGCCTTCATCACAGCACAGATGTCATGTTTCCATCATCTCCACCTCCACCTGGTTCTCCATCATGTTCTCCACCTGGTTCTCCATCATGTTCTCCACCTGGTTCTCCATCATGTTCTCCACCTGGTTCTCCATCATGTTCTCCACCTGGTTCTCCATCGTCTGAGCTTCGACTGGAGCTCTTTTAATGACGTCATCTCGTCGTGTCCTCTTCTTCTTCTGTGGTGGTTTGATGGCAGCGACTCCACCAGCTGTTTCTGTTGAAACCCTGGACATTTGGATGGAAGCCTGTCTATACTCAGGTCGTTATATATATGTATTATAGCCGCTTTAATACACTTTTGTTTACACCTAACCACATTTATGGATTTGCGTCCTTCCATCCCGTCTTGGTTTTCCTGCTAATCAGATCTCCAGTCCAAAGGTTTGGTAACAAAAAACACCAGAAGAAGAAAATGTTAGCCAGCTAACTTCAAGAATCCAAAAAGTAGTACAGGAATTACTGTTGCTCCTCAGCAGCAGATGTGTAGATAACTGGCGATCTCACTTACAGATGTTTCATCCACAGCTGCCTCTAATCAATAAGTTCCCCTCCTCCGACACACTGACTCCAGCAGCAGCATCAGATGGCTCGTTATTAATAGACATTAATAAGCGACTCCAGTGTGCAAATATGCAAATACGGTGTCTCATTGAAGTACAAAATGTAGTTCTTTGATGTTTTCCTGCACAGATTTGACAGTATTATTACTTCCTCTCTTGTCTGTCTGCTGTGTGAAGGACGACTGCAGCTCGATCGCTGTGCTCAGGTTTTAGAGATGGAAGAATTCTTCGTATGAATACGTGGCTCTAATTCTCCAATTCAGCTGAAAGTGATTGGCTCTTATAAATGTGACTTTTCCTGTCTGCTGTCATAGAAACGTGTCTGAGGATTTAAAATATTAAAATGGAAATGATGTGGATGCATTTTCCATGTGGGGAGTCAACTTCACAATATGTGTATGTGTAACATATATATATATATATATACATATATATATGTGTGTGTGTGTGTGTGTTATGTAGTCAGAGGGGTAGGTCACACTGTTCTGACCTCTAACCTTTTAAAAATGGTGAATGATTTGGTTTTCGCTGTATTTAGTGCCTCATTAGGAAAAAGATCTATAGCCATTATTTCAAGGACATTTCTATTTGACCTATAATTAGAAGCAAATTACTTCATTATTTACAGGAAACATCCCAGGAAATTATTGGAATCGTTGCCAGCTCGTAAAATGAAGTGTTACCAAAAGTTGCTTGTCAATTCGCTGCGTCAACTTATCAATTAATCAGCGACCGTTAATCTGCTCAGACACAAAGGTAAACAGGGCATCATATATTTAGACACATCTTATTTATGTTCGGTCCCTGTAGTACCAGTTCAGAATATCAGAATAAACAACACTCTGTTAGATGACTTTTTATCTGTGTGAAAATATTTCTGGACGGCTGTCATCTTATTTCTCCGTCTCCTTCTTCTTAAAGCTCATTCGTCTGTCCACCTGGTCTCTCTCTGAGCCGTCAGTTGTCCTGCTGCAGGTGTTTGGAGACCGTCTCCACCAGCTGAAACCTCTTCGGCCTGAAGCTGCTCCTCGTTAGCTGCAACAAATCTTCGTAGCTCCGCTAACTCTTCTTCTTCGTCCAGCTGGGGAGTCAGTGGGCCCCCTTACCTCCGTCTCATGGAGCTGACTGCGCTCTGCCATCATCCTCAGGTCCCTCTCATTGAGGACATTTTACCATGAGTCCTGCAGGTGTTTTAAGGAGCCTCCAGCTCCGTGCAGGGCTGAGGGGGGAGGGGGGTTAAATGAATGTAAAACTCCTGTAAATGTCCTCTGAAGTGATGAAAACGCGACCGTGTGTGTGTTTCCTGGTCTCAGTTATAAGCCTCTCAGCTCAGCTACAGTCCACCTCTCCGGAGGCTTCGTGTGCATAATCTCCCACTACGGTGTGTTTGTGTGTGAGACTTTATATCCTTCTGAGGACCAGTTTAAATTCTAGACCTTCACACGCTGATGTTTTTGCAAAACAACATTTTATGACAAATCTTCTCCCCCTGCAGGAATTAATGAATGAAAAGTCATCAGCGTTTCACTGTTTGCTTCTTTTGTCTCTCGGGTGTCTTCTGATAAACAGCAGCATGCTCTTTATCTTTACAACGCCTGTTGAAGCTCCATTACCCAACAGGGTGTGTGTGTCAGTGTTACTTGAAATGGAGGGAAACTTTGTAAATCACTGCTTCCCAACAAGCTGACTAAACGTTTGACCTGAAGACGACGCTGGATGAAAAGTCAGACGATCACCAAACCATTTAAATTCATCCTGAGAGGAACGATCCATCCAATAGTTGTTGAGATATTTCACTCAAAACCACCAACATCAACCTCGTGGTGGCGTTAATGAAAAGTCAGTGGGATTCATCCTCTGAGGACCGAGACACTTTTGTGACACTTTGTCCTGTCGTGTTCCTGGTAGGCGGCTGTAGTCGCAGCACAATGCTGTCAACTTGGAGAACTCGTGGATGTGTGTTGAAGGATCTGTTCTGGATTTGAATGTGGATGTCTGATGGTTTGAAATACAGAAATACAACCATTCTGACTCTTTGTACGACTGTCGGGTTTCTGGCTCAGCTGTCTCAGTGTTTAATACTTGAGAGGGAGATTCTCTGTTCCCCCTACACACTATCTGTGGATGAAGGATGTCAGAAAGCATCAGCAGACTGTGGTTGCATATGTTGTTCCAGAGTGGTGCAGAAAGCAGGTTTAACAAACCCTAAACGTTAACCTGAACTAACGAGATCTAAGAGGAGAACGTGTCTCTGCCGTGGTTTCACATCCAGAGTGGATTTTAAGACCCACAATGATCATCTTTAAAGCACATCTGGGTTCCTGAGGGGTAACCAGAAGAGCCTCTGGGAGGTCTTTGTGCTCACATTGTTCATGTTATTCCTCTTTGAGAGGGGCGTTTCATTAGTTTTGTGTCTGACGTATCCGGTCGGCGTCATCTTCAGTCGACAGAGAAGCTTTAGAGCAGGTAACTGTTCTTTACAACCTGTACAGAAGCAAACATCTCTTCAACATCTTTGTCATCGTCTGTCAGTATTTGTCATGGATGTAGCGAGGTAGCTAGTCAGCTCTTTAGGAAGTTGATGATGTCTTAATCCTGCCTGCAGAGCTCTGATTGGTCGGCTGTTACCAACTGGGGAAACATCTGTCAAAGAGCACAACACCGCATCTGTGTGAGTCACTGAAGGAACTGGAGATGTGGGCATAAAGGAACCCCCGTCCACCCTGCAGGGACTGTGATTATACACTGATTCATGTCAGCGACGCTGCTGAAACCAGCCAAAGTGTTAAGAGGTCACCGTCCTTTAGGGATTCTGGACATCAATATCACATTTCAATGAGGTAAAAATATACTGCTTTCAGGATAATTGACCCACGTTGCATCAGTAATATGACACACTATGTTCTCATTCTCTGCACAGTAACCTGCTGAGCTGCTGTCGGCTGTAAACTCTTCTTCTTTCTTGCTTCCTGCTTGAGTGTCAACCTAAAAAGCAGAGTGCCTCGGGACTCCGGTCTGCTCCGTCTATGAAGCTCTGATAAAGGCTGCGGGACGTTTGACATTTTGCTGCAGCCGTGCGTGTTGTTGTGGGAAGCCGGCCATCTGTCAGGCTGCATGGCAGGGGTTGAGGATGGCCCGGGGGGGGGGGGGGGGGGGGGGGGGGGCGCGTGGGCCAGGAGGCGGCACACCAAAGGGGGCCTCCAGGCCTGGCTCGGCCTCCGTGATCCCTGCGTGGCATTTCCATCCTGCGTGAGACCGCCTGAGCACCGAGCGGACAGACGGTCAGCGTTACACAAAGAGGATCGATGGTCTGACGGGGGGCGACGGTGTGTAATCAGGGTCTCATCAGTCTTGTTTTCTCTCTTTAATCACAGTGATTTCTTGCCTTATCAAACCGGCTGATTTAATTAGAATCCACCTGCACTCCTGTTTTGTTTCTCAAATGACTTTTGATTGATTTCTGTGCTCTGATGGATTAAACATGAGGTTATTTTTAACCGCAGAGCTCAGAGTGAAATCTGAGGTCTAAACGGAGTGTACCCTCTCGTTAATCAGAGATACTTCGGCCTCGTTATTATTATCAGATTTTATTAATAAAAAATAATCTGATTACAATTAAAAGCTCTGACTGGAAACTGCTGTAGTTATATCAGGTCAGGAGATGGTCTGTGTGAGATCAGCTGATCATGACTGACAGCAGACACACTGGACCAATCAGGGTTTACCTGACAGCACCGACAGTTACAGTTGTATGTTGGGGGGCGTCAAACAAAACAATGTTCTGAAAAGTTCGTCTTTGGTCCGTCTTTCCACCACTTTTGTCCAGAGACAAATATCTTCATCATATGATGTGGTTCAGACCTTCATGGTCCCCTCAGGATGAACTGTAGTAACTCTGGTGATCCTCTGACTCTTCATCAGCGCCACCTTCAGGTCAACATGTTCATGTGTCCAATACTTTATACTGATGACGTTCATCAGCCTCAGCTGGACTGTGTTTACTGCTGATTAGCTAATGTTAGCATGCTAACACGCTAAACCAAGAGGGTGAACATGATAAACATTATACTTGCTAAATATGTTAGCATGCTGCTGTTAGCTTTTAGCTTACAGAACAGCGTCACAGAGCTGCTAATACTGCATTATCAGCATACATGTGCTTTTAATGCGTTTGTTTGACCCAACCAAAGATGGCCGCCAGATAACTGAGCAGCATGTGTTTCAGTGGTGAGAAGAAAAGACTAAACATGTTCAGAACAGCAGGAAGTGTTGTCAAAGTTTTTTCAAGTGGCTTTTTCTAACTTTTGTGAAATGATTACTCAGAAAGTCTGAACTGTGAAAACGGTGATTATGTTAAAGCACCAGCATCAGTGTGAATCGTCCTCTGATGCCTGACGTCCTCACAGAGACATATTTCACGGAGCCGTCAGACCAGCGAGAGGGAAAGTCCCTCCATGACTCATAAATCATCTGTCGTTTGACCTTCGAAGGCCGTCCCGCCCGCCGTCCTTCACAGAGGAACATACAGCACACGCTGCTGCGCTTCCATGTCAGGACTCGGACATGCGATCCATCACGGTCGGCAATCGTTCACTGCGGCGTCACGTGTTGTCACCGATGAGATGAGCGGAGGAGCTTTACTGAGCCTCTGCAGGACGAGGACGCAGCAGGATTGATGTTAAATGTTCCTGATCAATAAGGTGATGCTGTGGACTTCACTTACTCGGGAGGTGCATTAACCTGCTGTGGTCAGGGTGATGCATCTTTAGATTAAGTGGCCCTGTCGCTCGCCCTCATTCTGCCTCTTTACAATCAAATGAATAAGAATGTGTGACGGCTGCCGAGCGAGTCCAATCATAGATGTGGATGTTGTGCAAATTTCCTCTGAGGTGCGTTTGTTTTCCCAAAACACTGAAGTAATTTCTGGCGTCCTCGTGAGTCATCAGCCTCCGACGCTCTCGTCGGCCCCGTGATGTTTCTGTTTTCAGAGGAAAAACCCAAACGTCGCATAGTGGAGCATTTAGCAACTAAAGAGCCAGATATTAAGAGCTACAGGACACATCTGCTGAAGGTGTAAATAAGCAACTGCATGCTAACAAGTTAGCTGTATCAACTAAAAGGTGACAATCTGATGTGATGTGTTCACAACCAGCTGAATCCTTCTGACTCTCAGAAACATCTGAACAGTCTCAACTCAAGGTCCATTTAGGAGTTCTGGAGCTTTCATTCATCACACATGATCTTAACCAGCAGATGTTGTTCACGACGCAGATCGTATGATGTGTTGCACGAGTTTAAATGAACTTGAGGTTTGAATGTTTTAAAAATGTTGAACGATAATATTCTCGTAACTTGCTGCAACAGAACATTTATAACGAACATTATCGTACAACCAATATTGAACAGAACCAACACATATAACTTTAAAGGACACGTGGGAGGAGTAAATAAACACGGCGTTATCTGAAATCATCTGTGAGATATTCGGTTGAGATTGTTTCCTCGGCTGCGTCACTGCCTCTCCTCCTGCCTGTTACCTAACTTACAGCTTCCTGTCGTGGGCTGATTGATGCGCAGTTCACCCACCCACCAGGTGAACAGGTCTCCAGCATCGGGGGGGGGGGGGGGGGGGTCACCCGCAGACCTCTTCCGAATCTCCTCCACCACACGAGGATCCTCCAGAGGCTTCGGCTGAGAGGTGAGCCGCTCAGAGACTCAAAGGCAGCTGAAGAAAAGTTTAAGAAGAAGAAAAAGTCCACCTCCCTGCTGAGGGACGATGTCTCCGCTCTGCGATGCAGCTTTCCAGTGGACGTCTTCTGGGTAAGGACATACATCAATACACAAACTGAATCCCACTGCTTTATTTGTTTATTCTGGGGGCCATTTTATGCCTTTATTAGACAGAATACAATAGAGAGATGACAAGAAAATAAGGGGGGGCGACATGTAACAAAGACCGGATGCCAAACAGGGACGTGGAGGTTCATGGTCGGTGTTTTAACCCCTAAACCACCAGGACGAATAACAAAGAAAGGCCTGAGGGGGCTGCTTGAATCAAATAGATAAATACAACATCTGGACTACCTGCCTAGCTTAGCCTGCTGCCACAGCGACCCCCCCTGGATAAGTGGTAGTGGTCTCGTTATCACAAGAAAAGTGTCTATGAGATCCTGATCTCACACATGAAGCACGCGGTGGCTTTAGTTCGTTTAAAGCTGACAAGTGAAACACACACAACCTCTTCCTCTTCCTCCTCTTCAGCTTCCTCGAACAGCAGAATCTAACAGGATAATCAAGATATATATATATAAAATATAAATACATAAGTGCTTTAATTCATTCAGTGTCTGCTGAAAAATATGTCGTACTTTTAAGATTTTGTTTTTATAAATATGAGTAATTATGAAATCTGTTTTTTGGCATCTCGTAATTATGAGATAGCATGTGATGATTACAGGATCCCTGAGTCATGGTCACGGCTTCTGGATATCTTAGCATCTCATAATTAGAAAACACTCAGTAAATAAACCTCAGCGCTACATGTTACACGTTATGGCTCAGTCCCACACCACCTGTACTGCACCTTGTACTATAACCTGCATATTACACTCATATATATAACTGTATATCTTACTATATTTGTTCCTTTAGTGCTACTTTCTTATATTTGTTTATACATGGCTACAGCAGCGTTTCACTGTGTAATCCTGTGTTGTATAAATGCAGTAAAGCTGAACCTTGAAGGCAAGATGTCATAATTATGTAAGAAATATGAGCTATAATGATGACATGTGGAGGTGATAATACGAGAGAAGAGTTCCTTAGTGTCGTGACGCCTACAGGCTTATCTTTGTCATCAAATGCTCCAATTTAAATGTTCATTACCTCTGAAAGATGCCACATGACTGTTGAGGGGTTTCTCTGTCATCGTTTATAATATAATATAATAACTGATTGAATGCTGCATGTGAGTTGGTGCTCGTGTCACACATGTTTGAGACCGTATGGAAAGAGACAATGAGGGGCAGCTGTGGTGACAGACCGGAGGCATCCCGCTGGAGGTTTCCCCACAGTGTTGTATAAGAAGTGTAAAGAGGCAGATTAGAGTCACTGTGGCTCTGAAGGACGCTGCTCAGCTTTGATGTCCTTCTCTCTGAAACAGCTTAGCGGCAAATAAAAGTGGCAGAGAAGAAGAGAGGGCAGGAAATACATCTTTCTCTCACTGGCAAGAGAAGATCTCTGAAAATACAGTTAATGTAGTGTCATGTTTCACTTGGCTTCTTCAGTCTTGTCCAGGCCCGTCTTTGGCTCGGCCGCATGTGTTTGGAGGACAAATCGTTGGACGTGTTTTACCAACCTGGGCAGCAGTCCAAACATGAAACCCACAAGAAAAGCAGGTTCCACGAGCTGCGCAGCCCACATGCAGAATTATATTTAGTGTCTGCACACAACCTCTGGCTCTGCTTTTTTAAACTTCCATTAAAGACATTAAATTCACAAGTTATAAGACGTCTTTTCTCGGAGAAATAAGGGGCGGTTCATTACTCATAATAGGTCACTTTATAACTGCATTTCTTGAAAATATCACTGTCAATATTCAATCACACAAACAGAACGAGCCACGCTGTCAGTTCAGTCAGTTTTAGGTCTGCGTGAATCTGTATTTATGTCAAAATATCATATAGGTTTTCACAAACTGCTGCTTTCTGTTGCAGCAGTGGACATTTAACCAAGTTGGTCAACTGGACGTACTTGTGCTTTAATGGCAGAGGTAGCCTTTACAAGTTAGCTTGCTAGCTATAGAGAGCACCATCCGGGCTCATTCACTACATAGTACACTTTAAATTTAAAATTGGATTAAAATGATCCCACTATGCATTGTTAAAAGCCTGATATTGTTTTGTTTTTATTTTGCCATGTGATACACTACCTAATTTGTTATATAGTGTGTGGTGAATCATGAATGATGTCCAGGTCACAGTCAACAAGCGTCTTTTCAAGACTTAGGAAGGAAATCGAGAGTCGGTGGACCTGCTCAGCCCTGCGTACTGTGTGTGCACATGCAAAAATCTCAACATTTCAGCTTCATTTCAGGTCCTTTCGCTTCCTCTCTGGTACACAAACGTGTGTTTCAGTGACGTCTGTTGAGAAAAGAACAACAGTGTGATACGACAGGGAGACGCAGACAGAGACAGACAGAGAGGCTGCAGTGTCAGCTCTCCGTCAGTGTTTGTTGCCCGTTTGGATGAAGGAAGCTGGAGAAACAGATCTCTTCCCTGAGGGACAATCTGTCCCTTTCACCTTTCATCAAGACTTTCTTCCAAAGTGCACAAAACTTTCCACCTCAGCGAGGATGCAAACAATACCAGACGAAATTTGGCAAGAAATGTCTGTGTGGGTTTGGATGCTTCTACTCAGCAGAATGACCTTTGTTAAAGTTGACTCTGATGAGCTGATATTTCAAATAAATACTAGCCTCAAAGGAAAATCCCACCATGGAACACAAAAAGTGCTAAATAAACCACCAAGGTCGAAAAGTTTGTGTATCCGAATGTATTTTATACAGTAGTAAACGCAGTAAATACAACTCATCAGCCTCAAGGCCCATTCATGCTTTGTGCTTCTGTGTGTTCAGTTGCTCTAAGTCAAAGAAGCCAATGCAGCATGCTGATCAAAAGGTTTTCATCTTTCCACTCACATTAACTGATTCATTCATTGATGACCCCTCAGATTTATCTGGTGAACCACTGGTGAACTGTATATAAAGCAGTTAAACTAGCTAACTGTATATAAAGCAGTTAAACTAGCTAACTGTATATAAAGTAGTTAAACTAGCTAACTGTATATAAAGCAGTTAAACTAGCTAACTGTATATAAAGCAGTTAAACTAGCTAACAGCAGTTAAACTAGCTAACTGTATATAAAGCAGTTAAACTAGCTAACTCTATATAAAGCAGTTAAACTAGCTAACTGTATATAAAGCAGTTAAACTAGCTAACTGTAGATAAAGCAGTTAAACTAGCTAACAGCAGTTAAACTAGCTAACAGCAGTTAAAACTAGCTAACTGTATATAAAGCAGTTAAACTAGCTAACAGCAGTTAAACTAGCTAACAGCAGTTAAAACTAGCTAACTGTAGATAAAGCAGTTAAACTAGCTAACTGTATATAAAGCAGTTAAACTAGCTAACAGCAGTTAAACTAGCTAACAGCAGTTAAAACTAGCTAACTGTATATAAAGCAGTTAAACTAGCTAACAGCAGTTAAACTAGCTAACAGCAGTTAAAACTAGCTAACTGTAGATAAAGCAGTTAAACTAGCTAACTGTATATAAAGCAGTTAAACTAGCTAACTGTATTTAAAGCAGTTAAACTAGCTAACAGCAGTTAAACTAGCTAACTGTATATAAAGTAGTTAAACTAGCTAACTGTATATAAAGCAGTTAAACTAGCTAACAGCAGTTAAACTAGCTAACAGCAGTTAAACTAGCTAACTGTATTTAAAGCAGTTAAACTAGCTAACAGCAGTTAAACTAGCTAACTGTATATAAAGCAGTTAAACTAGCTAACTGTATTTAAAGCAGTTAAACTAGCTAACAGCAGTTAAAACTAGCTAACTGTATATAACTGTATATGCAGCTCCAACAGTAAAATGCTGCTCTAACATTGATGTTTCAGTATTAACAGTCTAATAATGTCAGATAGAGTCAGATATCAGTCACAGGAGACATTTTACTGCAGAACTGAAGTACTTTTAGGCCTGCTACATGAAGCTGGTAATACTGATGTCCTTCTACTTTTACTTTTACATTGTGTTGTTGGTTCTTTTACTTGAATAAAAGATCTGAATACGACACCACCGAAGTAGACAGAAAGTTAAAAGACAAAGCACTCTCTGTCTTGTTGCTGGGAGACATAAGGTGGAGAAGAAGATGTAAGGAAGGGTCACACTTCTTCTTCTACTACACTGTCCCCATCGCCAACATTTTTGGCAGCCGTCCTACATATTTTATTTATCTTGGTGTCGTTCTAGCAGCTTGATGAGTCTGCAGGTCTGAGCACGATTGTTAAATCTGACATAAACTGAGAAGTAACTTTCCCCAAACAAAGCATGACAGCGTGCTGAGAGCCGTCAACCAAACAATGTGGGAGGAAAATGGAACATGAGGGTGAGGATACTTCTGACTGACAGATGAAGTTCCTCTCTGGGTGAGGTTGGGTGTCAGTGTGGGGGAGACCAGCCAGCAGGAATCCTCCCAGGCTTTGTTCTTTTCATTTCTTTCCCTCCACTGTTCAAAGACAAGATCCAGGACACACTGGATGTTGGCCTACATAATTCTTAGAACAGCAGTCAAAAGCTCTGATTTGAACTGCTGACGCAAAGGTGTGTATGTATCGTCTGTTTAATTCGATCATGTCTTATATAATTATATTATATATTATTTAGAAGCCATTAAAGGACAGCGTGAGATCACATACTGCAGAATCCACAGTCCTGTTTCTGTACTGCTTCAGTCGTCTGAAGTGAATATTTTACAAAGTTACAGTCATATTAGTACTTTCCTGCTTCGTGTTGATACCAGACAAACTCTCATCTCCCGCTGGGCACAAAGAATTACAGTTCTGATCATTTCACCTGTGGATGAACCTCCACGAATACGTCAGAAGGTAAAATTAGGTTTCACTTCTATCTGGTGTGACTACAAGGTTAGCATTGGGGGTGATTTCTTCCCACTCTGACAACATGGCATGAATGCAGCATGAGTATTAGCTTGAATTGAATCTCAAACCATTATCCTTAATGTGCTATATTTAGCCATGTGCAAAAAGAAGATTCCTCATCCAATCTGCAAAAGTTTTATTTTTATCAGCAAGCAATAGATTCATTCATCATTCATTTGTACAGATATGTGACGTGATTATTGAAAAAGCCTGTCAAAGATATTGATCAGAGGAGGGTCGATGAGAATCTGATCGTCGTTGACCTTTGACCTTCAGTGCCTGAAAGGTCTGGTGATGTTCTGTGTTTTACTGAGTGTGTTTCAGGCTCTTCGCGGTGCTTTCATGCCCACTGGAGAACACAGAAACCTCTCAGTACTTAAACTTGTTGTTGTGCTTCAGCTTGTATTACATCGTGTCAGCACGGGTTCAGTTGGGCTTTGAAGAAGGAAAGTAAACTGTTCACACATTCACAGATAAAGTTTGTTTAGTCTGCTCTTGCTCAGCGTGGTTAATTGCTTCCTTGTCCACAAGTCTTTGACAGCGTTTCAGTGGCCGACTCCTCCCTGATCTTCCTTCTTGCAGCACCGTCAGGTCGAAATAATCACTGCTACACAAGAAATGTGTCTTTCTGCTCCCCTGAGGACGAACCCTGAGGATCGTAATGATCTTTCCTCTAGCGCCACCCTCAGGACTGAGAATAGATAAATCAGGATGTTGTTTGTGCAATAAATATTGTGAGAATCTAACTTTTTGTAACTTTATCCATTAAATATGAACATGCCCCCTCATGTATTTATTCTGGGCTGTCTTTTGAATAAATGTTTCAGGCGCCCCGCAGGGAAGAATAATGTGCCTGTGTGTCTATTGATGCATATTAGAGATGTATATCTATACAAAGTGCAGGTTTACCAAGATCATTAACACAATGCAAAGATAAGACTGCTGTCTGTTTAAACATCAACCAGATGAAAGAGCAAATTCATTCTGAATAATGTTCTTTGTCCTCAGAGGTGGACGAAGTACTTCTGAAGCCACATTAAATAGCAGTACCTCAGAAATACAGCTATACAGCTATCAAATATTTCCCTCTGAAATGTAGTAGAAGTATTCAGCTGCAGAAAACAGAAATATTAAAGTAAAGTACCTCAAACTTGTTAAGTACAGTACTTGAGTAAATGTACTTAATTACTTTTTATATGAAGAAATTAAATGAGAAATTATAAAATACAAACGTTGATGCTTGATGGTCGCCTCGGTAACCTGCTCAGTCTGCAGGTCTTCAGGGTCGTGTTGTCTTAAAAGTCTGTAGCTGCTTATTAGAAATACAACAAAGACGACAAAATAATAAAACGAACCAATAAGAACGAAGCTGACAGGAGTTTATCTGGATACTAAACAAAGAGATTCCTGCAAATACAGTTAAATAAAAGCTCAGAGGACAACAGAAGTATGTATTTGCTGTTATCTGCAGCGTGCATATGGTCATTCTTCTTTGGAGAGGGAGATGGGGATCCAGAGGCATGCTGGGAAAATGTTCCCCATAAATCACAGCGACACCTTTAACTGGGCGAGGGCCATTATCTCAATAAAAACAACTGTAGTGGGTCTTTTCCAGCCTCAGGGCCCAGCAGGGACGGCCATGAGAGTGTGTGTGTGTGTCGACATGTCGTTTCATTCATTGTGATCTGTTCCTGTGTGGACGTGGATGCAGATGGAGGTTTGGTTAAATGTCTGTGGTGACATTAGCTGCCCGCCGGGCTGATTGATTCTCTCTTTGCTCGTGTTTCATCCCCCTCGTGGTTTTCTTCCTGTTTCTGTGGGAATGTCCTCCGTTAGTATTAGTAATAAATCATGTCACATTTTGTTCACATGACTTTTCAGTAATGTGTTTCCAGAAACCGCTCAGCATTTCGGTAAAGCCATTTGTTTGTTTGTTTGCCAGCTGGATAATCAGACTTTATCATTCAGTCTGACGTTATGTTCAGGTTCAGGTCATTCATTGTAGGGTTCGTGGTTGTAACCCGGCTCCTGCCGTCCACGTCAAAGACTGAACCTGAAATTACTCCTAATAAAAACACATTTATGCATCACTGTCCTGTTTGTTTCCTGTGTCTTCGCTGGTAAAGCGCACATGTATGTTTGCAGGCGTCACGCTCTCATGCCATCAGTGCTCTGACCGTCCTTGATGAAGGGAAGTCAGCAGCCTCTTGTCTTGGAGAGGACGGCGGCCATCGCTGCTTATCTTTCCCCCGCAGCCTCCCCTCGACATTTCAGAAACCCACCGTCTGACCGGACTGAAACCTGCTGTATTGTAGCATTTCCTTCCTCTCCGTCTGCCTCCTTCTGAGGATTATCCTGCAGATTAACTGTAATATTGTCTTGACATCAGTTAGCGGCTGTGTGCTTTGGCTCCATTCACAGGTGAGATTTGCTCTCCTGGTGTGACCGTCTGAATGCTAATGAGGCGGTGGATCGCCCGTTTCCACGGCGATGAATGTCCTGGATGCTCTGGGTGTGTGACTCAGACCAGATGTGTAGATCTCTGGTGTTTGTAATCACACAGATGTCATGAATATAATATATAATAATGTGGATCATCTTCATGAGCAGAAAGAACAGAGAGATTATTAAAAAGATTACAGAAATATGAAAGACTCCTTTCCTTCCTACCCGAACCTTCAACCACAGGTAAAATAATGGGTAACTTTTCACATGTGAGGATGTGCTGCTTTTTCTGTTTCATATCGCTGTAAAATCTTTAGATGATAAATAAATAACTATAACAAAATAATGAGTTGAAAACGTGGAGCTGAGAGGGAGAACATTAAAAGGAGAGAAGCGCTGCAGGAAAATGTTCATCAGCAAGAGACATGAGACATGGTTAGTGTTCAAAAAAAGATGCTAGCAGCGCCGCTAGCAGCACGTCATAACATCCCAACTACCCTCCCTGAGTTGATTCTGTGTTTTCATAAACAAACAAATGGCATCAACACGTAATGATGCTCTGTAGGAGAGCAGCAGATAGACATGCATGGAAGTGACGTAGAAAATAAAGACTCTTCTCTGTCGGGTGGAAGTATCTTCACTCATCTTCACACAGCTCTGAGCAGAAGCCAGCCGCACAACAAAGTTATATATATGAATATTTGTTCCTGTAGCTTTAATTAAGAAGGTGCAACGACTACTGGTTTGGATGAAGGTCAAAACACCACCAACGTCATCATCGGGATCCCTGACTTCTGTTTCTGTTTGTAAAGGATCTCCTCTGAAGCTGCCAGCAGCTGTTTATCCGTCTCTCTCCGAGTTCACGGCGATCCTCCTGCTGATGAAGATAATGGCCGACACTTGAGCTGCTCCTCTTTATCACAGAGATCACAGAGAGGGAAGGAAGACACGACTGCAGCCCCACCTGAGTCATCATCGCACAGATTACCTGCTGAGGAATCTCCCACGTGGACCATCACCACATCTCATCTCAGAGGACGTCTCAGAGGTCCATCAGGACAGAAACACGTCTTTATACGTTTCTAAAGTGCTGCTGTTTTAATGTGCTTCATGCCCGACCAGGAAGGTCTGAACCACATTTCACACACATCGCAATCCATCCAGCAGCTGTTCAGATATTCTACTGAAAACCACAATGTCAACCTCATGGTGGCGCTGCAGGGAAACTCAGCAGGTGTCGTCCTCTGGGGATCATGAATGTTGTAATGTGTCAAATTTCATGGCAATCCATCGAAAAGCTCTTGAGATATTTCAGCCTCTCAGATTTGGGTTTTGTTTTTGTTTTGTTTGAGAAATGACGTAGATCTTGAGTCCAGTCTGCCTATAAGATTTAAATGTTTCTTGTGTACCACCAAAATCATTACGATTCCTCCTCTAAGGACCGTTGACATCCAGGTTTAATTGAAAAATGTAATGGAAATCTGGGGAGGAGCTGTTGCCATAATTAGACAGGGTGTAATTATCCTCCGGGTTTCTTTCAGATTTCATTTACGATCGCTGGATTCTGGTACCGAAGCCCTCCAGCTCAAACACATCAGAGGACTACCCCAAAACCTGGATGGTGACCGGGTCATTCGTGTGATAAACATGCAGAACGATCCTCCAGCTGTTGGTGCAGATAGAAACGTGTATTAATTGGCAGTGGGAGAGCGAGCGTATCCACACAGAGCTGCTGCGTCCAGAATGTCATCAGGACCTTGAGATTACAACGGAAAATCAATTAGGGTCTGTAATGCGGAGCGGCAGGCCGGGGAGCCGCCGCCGCTCACAGGTTTAAATTGGCTGGCGGAGCCGAGGGGCCGGCTGCTCGGCCCTTCAGCTGATTGTCCCTGGCAGAGGTCGGAGGAGCTCTCCAAACGTTTAACACCAAACAACAGGACGGCTGATCACGAGTGATCACGAGGCTGCGCTGCCTCTGCTGCATGAGCGCTGCTGCTGTTAGCGGCTCCACCAGGAATACAGCTTATTATCCAGTTTATCTGGTTTCCTGGTGTCTGTTTCTGGTTTGTTTGAATTTTAAGCACAAGGAAGGAAGACAAGCAGCCACTCAATGAAAACTAATGAGGATCCAAATAAAGAATCATTTTGATTGTTTGTTTTAGTGGTTCTGTGGTTGGATGGATTAGAAAATCAAGAAGATGACATATTAAGATATTAGATATTTATGTAAGACAATATATTATATAGATATTAGATATTAATGTAAGACAATGTATTATATAGATATTAGATATTAATGTAAGACAATGTATTATATAGATATTAAGATATTAGATATTAACGTAAGACAATGTATTATATAGATATTAAGATATTAGATATTAATGTAAGACAATGTATTATATAGATATGAAGATATTAGATATTAATGTAAGACAATGTATTATATAGATATTAAGATATTAGATATTAATGTAAGACAATGTATTCAGAAAGGCTGTAAATGCAGATTATTTCCTGTGTTGATGTTGTTTTAGTAACAGGTGACCTCAGACAACACAAAGTACTGTGATCAGTCAGGATTTTAAAAGTACTGACATCAGGAGCCAAAGCTCCCATCATGCACCAGCACTGATGAAGCTCTGACAACAATGATTTTAAAACACGTTTAAAGTCTCCACAAGCTTTAAAAATAGTCAGCTAAACATGAAACCCTGCGGTATGGTCCTTTAAAGGTGCCATGTTGGCGTCATGGCTGCATGCTGTGCAGCTGCAGCGTTCAGATGTGGAGTTTCTCTTCGTGCTCTGGAAACAGATGAAGCGTCGTTCAGTCGTCCAAACATCACTGCAGGCTGATTATCGCAGCGCTCGGAGGCCTCTGGCTCAGATTTCTCTGCTGCAAGAAGTGACACAACAAGGACCGTCTGCTGCAATGTTGACATCTGCTGGCTGCTGAGCTGCAGCACAGGACCACAGCAAACCAGCAACCTGCAGGTCTTCAATGAACCCCCCCAAACACAACGCAGAGGGGAGGGGAGTCAGCGCCGTTATCATACATGTCCTATAATATCTCTTTAGTGACTAAATGAGCCAAATAATGT